>NC_142225.1:600000-820000 GCF_049639895.1 Pseudopodoces humilis | reverse complement strand
GCAATTTGGGTTATTTCTGCCGTGTCCAGTCGGTGGTTTCTGCTTTGGGCACTTCCCTCTCCTGGTGGCACGGCGGAGCAAACCCAGCTGTGCCACGGAGATGCTCCCGGGGTTAAAAAAAGAAGTGAATCCGCGAGTCTTGGCAACAGGCTCGGGTTCCTTTCCTTTTTTCTCCAGAACGAGGAGGGAGGAGCCGGCCCCGCTGTGCCCCATCCCGGCCCCGCAGCGCTCGGCTCCGGCGGGAGCTGCTTTTAATGCCCCTTCCCCTCGTGTGGACTCCGTCGTTCTGTCTCTGATCGTTTGATGGTTATTTTGTAATGATTTCCGTCTCCTTATTAAAGAAACGAGCTGAAAGGAGCTGGTTCCCTTCTGGTCTTGCTGCTGGGGCTCACGGGGCATCCGCGGGAGGGGCAGGACCCAGGGCACTGAGCTGATGGAGGGATGGAAGTGTGGAACCTCACAAGGGTCCGGGTCCCCCAAAACACGAATCATGAAATCATTTAGGTTGGAAATGCCCTCTAAGATGATGGAGTTCAACCATTAACCCAGCACTGCCACCACTAAACCATGTCTGAGGTGTCACATTCACGCACGGTTTGGGCACTCCCAGGGATGCCCTGGGCAGCACTGCCTCACAACCTTTTCAGGGAAGAACTTTCCCCCAGTATCCAACCTGAACTTCCTCTAGCACAACTTGAGGCTGTTTCCTCTGGTCCTGTTCCCTGGGAGCAGAGCCCAGCTCCCCCTGGCTGTCCCCTCTCCTGTCAGGGAGTTGTTCAGAGCCAGAGGGTTCCCCTGGACCTCCTTCTCTCCAGGCTGAGCCCACACAGCTCCCTCTGTCTGATCTCTGGGCAGCCTTGAACCCCAGATAAGCAAGGCCAGACCAGACATGGGGCACAGGTGGGAAATACCAAAAGTCCCCAGAGAATTCTTTGCCCCCAGCAGTCTGGTCTACACAGCCACATCCTGTTCCACAGGGATCCTGGACACCCCCAACCCTAAGGGAAGAACCCAACCTGCACCAAACACCTCTGAAGACTGGAACACTGGAGGTTCCAGCAGCCTCACCTGAGACAGGTTCCCAGATGTGACACCACCTCCTGCCTGTGCTGCACTTTGTGCTGACCAAACTTCTGAGCAGAGTAAACAAAGGGCTTGCCCCCAGACTGGGAAATAAACCTGATCCCCCGTGTGGTGCTGAGGAGGAGATCAGATCCTTTCCTGTTTCACCTTCCCACCGGTGGGTGATTTTCAGGGATGTGCATCCCACTTCCTTCATTTCAGCTTCCCTTGTGTTTTGGTTTGGAAGACAGGTGTCTGCTAGGGAGGGCAGGAGCCTCTCTTGGAATGAAAAATGTAAACCCCTCCCTCTGAATTATTGTAATTTTGAAATCAAGGGGCTCTCAGGCAGAGATCTGGGGATAGCAATAACAGTTCTTTACTAGTGTGTATAACGAGGCACACAAACAACAACAACTACAGCATTAACACCAAAACAGAACCAGGGAGCCCGTGACAGCTTTCTCAGTGAGAAGGGAAGGGATGGAGGAGAGGCTTTGCTTCACAAACCCCTGGGGCAGTGCCGGTGCTGCTGCAGGGCTCTGAGGAACACTCAGCTGGAACAGCAGGGATGAGCTGAGATCCCGGCCCGGTGGCTGAGGTGGATCAGCAGCTCCATGGCACTGCCACGTCCCGGCAGGACAGGGGGTGTGAGGCCCACAGACCAGGAAGGAGAAGCAGCAGCTCTGTCTGGGTGATGGTGAATTCCCTTCTCCAAACCACGACAGCCCCCAGCAGTGTCCTGCTCTGAAGCTGAGGAAAGCAGCCCAGCCCCAGCTGCCCCTGCCCTCTCTTTCTCCTGCCCCTCTTCCCCTCTGGGCCGAACTCTTTGTGTTTCTCAAGCACCCACCAAGTTCCAGCAGTCAGATTTCTCTCACCACGAGGTGAGACAGAACAAAAGGAAGGACACTTAACCCCCAACACCCTGAAAAGGCACCTGTGTTGCAGCTGCAGAACATTTGTGCTTTTATGGATGATGAATATGGTCATGCTACGAGAATTTTGTGAGAAACAGAGACTTTTAACACAAACAACTTGTAATTCCAGAAAGATGGAAACAAAGTCAAAGCTTCTATTTTATCAACTCTTATTTTATTCATTTATAAATACTGTTGTGTTTACAAGCATCATAGCTGTGAATATTATTCCCAAACTTTCAAACACATAATACTTATAATACTATATAACAACAACCAGTAAAACAAATCATTCATCTCAGGGTTTGAAAGGCCACTCAAAGGTTGCATAAAAATACATTCTCTCCCCATCTCGTCAGCCAGTCCTGCTTCTCCAAGGAGTTTATTTACAAAGAGCCATCACCAAACTTGGAGCCACAACAGGTGGGTTCACCCCAAGCAATAAAAATTAACTCACCCCAAGCAATTGCTCAGAAAAAAAATCTCATGTTCCCCAAGGGAGACCACGTCTGGCAAATGCTGATTCCAAGAGGGATCAATTTTAAAACCTATTTGCTCTGCACCCTGTCCCAAGCACAGGGTTCGAGGTGTCCTGTGTGTCACCTCCTCAGTGCACTGGTTATGTCAGGCATGAAGTGAGACAAAAAAAAATCCATTCTCAAGAATTTGGTTTGCAGTTGCGACGTCACGAGGAGACGCTGACAGCTTTGGCTGGTCAGGGACACTGAGCTGTGGGGCCCAGGGCTCGGGAGAATCCAGTGCTAAGCAGACACTTCAGCTAAAGTGGTTTGGCTTTGCAAGGTGCCACTCAGAAGAAGGAGCCTCCCACAGCCTTCCCACTCTGTTCCTTGGGAAAAAGCACAGTGAGTGTCCTGGTAGGAAGGGGCAAAACATCATTGTGGGATGGATTTGTCAGATTGGGCTGAACCCTCTCCCTGAAACAGACACCAGGCTTCCTGCTGCCAGGAACCTCCTGTGAGAAGAACAGGATCTTTACTCCAAACTCTCCTCCTCATCCTGCCCAGCTGGGGAGCGTCTCCTCCTCCACGTGGCACAGAAGGGACCGGGCTCCTGATCCCCGATCTCCTGACCAGAGCCAGAGGCTGAGGCTGAAGGGAGGAGTGGGTCACCAAGAGAGAAAACATCAAGAACAGCAAAAGTACTCACATGAAGAGTGCACCAAGAGGGAACAGCGTGCAGGGGAAGCATTGACTGGATCTCAAGACTTAAAGCTGTTAAATAGAGCAAGGTTAAAATCAAGGAATATAAAAAGGATGCCTGGCTTAGGCAGTGCTCTGCAGAAACCCTGATGCCTTCACCAGCTTTGGTCTCTTCCTCCCAAAGCTCAGCAGCAGAGGAAGGGCCTCAGAAATGGTGCCTCAGCTGCACAAATGGCTCCACCAGCTGAAGAGCAACTTGTGGTCAGAGCTGCCTGGGGAAAACTGGAAGCTCCAGAAAGAGCAAGAGAGGTGGAAACAGGCAGGACAGGGAGGGGAAGGGGGGAAAATGGAGAATTAGAGGGAAAAAAAAAAAACAAACAAGGAGAGCAAACCCCAGGGAGAAGAAAACAGAGATGCTTTCTGAGGCAATAAGCAGCAGAAGGTTTGAAAAAGCCCAGGATTGCCTGATAAAGTTTTACCCTGTTGAGCAAGCTCAAGTATTCTGCTCATGTTCAAGTATCTCATCTCTCTGGCAGTGGAGAGTCCCCCCAGAGCTGCTCAGGAACGTGGTAGAGCTGCTCCATGGCCACCTCCAGGTTCAGTGACCAAGAACTGCTGCCCTTGGCCAGAGTCTGGGGAGCTGAAGGACAAAGGGGATTAAAGGACAGATATGGAAGGATTTAAATGGGAAAATGTTTTGGATAGAGCAGGATGTCTATGGGAGGGAAGATATTGTTTGAGAGGAGTCTGTTAATGGGAAGCTCAACAGACCTGATGATGTCCCACAGCACGGAGAGAGAAGCCAATGTAAAAATGCCCATGGGAGAGAACAATTCCAAACTGTTCAGAGTGCATGTAACGTTAAAGAGGAGCATTTCTGGAGGTTTCCTTCAAGACCAAAACTTATCACAAGTTTTTAACAGGTCAGAAGACTTTCATCATGGTGATTCAGTTACCAGCAGCTCCTTGTCCCTCTGACACACCCTGACCTTTCCAAGGCATGGGGGACAGGATGCTGCCATTCTCCCTCTACAAATCCTGCTTCAAATCAAACAGGGAGACCCAAAGTACCAGACCAGGCTCTGCTATGGGGCTTTGCCTGCAGGGAGGCAGCAGGAGAATGTCCCAGATGGCTGTTGGGAAGGGGAGGCTGGCTTCTGGCATGGGCACAGTTCCCTGGAAGGTGATTTATGCTCACACACAGGTGGGAGCAGCAGAAGACCTGTAGGGGTTCAAATCTGTCCTTCAGAAAGCTCAGCAAGTGCCTGGGATGTATCCTGTCCCAAGGAACAAGAGTCCAGTTGGCAGCTGGATGCTCCCAACCACAGAGACAGGAGCCCTGGAAGGACACAACATGACACAGGATCAGCCAGGGGTAAAGGGAGGGTGAGGGATGAGGGTCTGACACCGAGTGTCAGCGCTGATGTTACTGAACAAGTTCAAAATCTTAAATAGAAGACTCAGTCTAGTGGGGCAAGAGGAGAAGGTCTCTGCAAAAGAGCTCATCAGCCTGTGACAAACATGAGCTCTGGTGGCTTTAAAAGCATCACATTGAACCACAGTCCCACGTCTCAGTGGGCTGATGTACATCCCCAGAGTCCCAGCCCATGTTCACATTTCCCACCTGGAAAGGGCCTGGATATGCTGGGCTAGTTCTTCAGATGTCACTTTTTACAGTAAGAGCTTCCCACTCCAGGTCAAAGTCCAAAACCAAATACTGAGCTTCTGGAAAAAGTTTTGGCAGCTCAAACCCAGTCCTCATATTTCTCCCTTGAATAAAATGTCCGAGATACCACAACATGCATAAATTAAAAAAAAAAAAAAATGGCAGGGGGTGTTTTGGGGGGAAATTGGGGTGAAAAGGGAATGTACAGCAACGGGCAGGGCAAGGCAGGTGTGACATTGATCCCACGGCTGAAACGCTTGCTGTACGTGACGGGAAGGAAAGGGTAGGGCTCGGTGGTGGGGTTGGCAGCTGGTGTAGGACACCCCTCCTTGTCCTGCCTTTGCTCAGGATTCCTATTTGGAGAGTTTGCTGATGACACGAATAAGGGCTCCGTTCTCATCCTTCAGCCTTTGGTTGTCCGACTTCAGCTCTGTCAAAATCTGCAGAGAGAAAAAGACAAGGCAGGATCAGAGGGGCTCGGGGGGGCAGAGGGGACATTGCACCCCCTCCACCCAGCACAGTTCCAGGGCTCTGCAGCACCTCCAGAGCTTTGAGAAGCTGGCTGCCAGGCAAGAGGGGTGAGAGGGGCCTCGAGCACAGCGCTGAGCCAGGGAGCCCCGAGGCAGGGAGCCCCTGGTGCGAAGCAAGGCCACGGCCCCAGCAGCAGCTCAGCACCAGGCTGGCAGGGCAGGAACCATTTCTGGGTTGTTTCACCCCAAACCTGTGCCCAGAGGCTGAATACAGCCCACCAGACAACAGTAAAGCTGCTTTTTCTGATATGCTTTTTCCATTTTGCCAGAAGGGAAACCAAAGGTCTGGAATCTTCATTTGGGACTGGACCTTGCCAGATTATCTTTAGAATACCCCCAAATCTCCTTGGGACCCCACAGATGTGTAACACAGTCACAGGTGCCAAGGCCAGAGGACTGGCAGAACACAATGACACTGGGGATACCTCCTGGGTGCTCAAGTGAGGTTGCAGCACAGACAAAAGCCTTTGGAAACAGAAGAAAGAGCTTCCACAGGACCCTTCCAGCATTTCCCACTGGCATAAACCCTGCTGACTTCCTGTGCTGCAGGGAGTGGCCTCCCGTGGGCTGTTCCAGCTGCTGGGCACCAGAAGGAGACCCCCTGCTCCTGTCTGGGGTGTGACACACAAGGGGTCACTCCCACCACGGGTGCCAGCAGATCACAGGGTGATCACAGCCCTGCAGGGGCACCCAGAGTGGGATCACACACATGGTACCTGTGTGAGCTCCATTTCTGCCTGCCAAGGAGCATTTTGGAGGAATTCCCTCAAGTTAAAATTCTGCACTGAATCTCCTCCTAAGCTGGTATTTCAGGTCTGAGCACAGTGTTCTGCCACCCTCCACCTGCAGTCCCTCCGTGGTCACCAGCTCTGAGTGTGGGCAGCTCCTGGAGCAGAACCAGCTCCCACCAGATCAATTCCCTGCCATGGCTGGGCCCCAACACACCCAACTCCATCCCTGGTGGTGGATGTTTCAGGTGGGAGGTTTCTTAGAGGGGGAGGAGGGATGCTGTGGAAAGGGTAAATCCTTGTGCTGGGCTGGCCAGAGCTCTGGCCAGTGATGCTGAGTGTGCCTCCCTGGACCCAGTGCTGGTGTATCACCATGGCTGGGCTGTCACCAGAACAGCACAATGGCCCCTTGTGCCATTCCTCATGGCCAAAGAAGAGGAATCACCATCACCAAAGTGATCAGGAGCCCACAGACACAGCAGAGCCCTCTGCACTCCTCTGTTTCCTCCTGAGCTTCGCCTGCTGGTGCCTCCCAGCTCATCCCAGGCAGTCCTGTCAGGCCCCTGTCTCTGCCTGGGGCAGCTCTGCAGTGCCCATTGCTGGGATAAAGGACATGTGAGGTCCTGACACTTGTTTTGGTAGTGAGAATGTGTCACAGGTTCCCAGGAACTACAGCAGAGAGAACACCCCAGTGCCAGGGCTCAGCTGGAGCCTGGCCGGGCTCTGCCTCACAGGGGGATTTGTATGACCTGTGTCACTTATCTGAAACTGAAGGAGTGTGAGAACATGTGGAATAAGTGCCTCTGGACACGTTTCCTGCTCATAACCTCACTCCACCAGTGCCCAGTGAGGCTTCCTGAAAGCTACACATCAGCCTCACACAACACAAGGCGAGGGTGTTCCTCCCTTCCAGGGAAATTACCCTCAGGTCAGGTGAAATGAAGCCCAGGGGAACAGGCTGGAAGGGCTGGAAGTTTCCAGCACGTTTACAGATGTCTCACAGGAATGGTGATGTGGCCCAGCCCCAGGGAATGGCAGGGCTGTGTTACCTGGGACACTTGGGCTCCTCAGAAATAATGTGGGTTCAGGAAAATGAGATTCACTGCAAAGAGCACGGTACATCTGGCAGAGCTTAAACCAGTACATCACTGGTAAACCAGTACATCACTGGTAAACCAGTACATCACTGGTTAACCAGTACATCACTGGTAAACCAGTACATCACTGGTTAACCAGTACATCACTGGTAAACCAGTACATCACTGGTAAACCAGTACATCACTGGTTAACCAGTACATCACTGGACAGCTGTGATGGCCACAGACACCACTGAGGCAGAGTTTACACATACCAGCACCATCCTGTGTCAGGCCTACTAAAAGAGCTGAAATCAGCCAGCAGAGCTCGCAGCCCATGGCTCTCCCCCTGCTCAGGCTCTGGCAGGGAGCTGTAAGTGAGGAGGGGAGGATGAACCTCAGCCAGGGCAGAGGGAGGATGGAGGGGCACAGATAACATGGGCACGTCCTGGGAGCAGCAGAGGTGACTTTGTGAAACATCAGCTGAGTCTGGAAATAATTTTGCCCAATTTTCCCTCTCAGATCTCAAGGTGTGTGGGGAAGGAGAAGGAATCAAACTCACGGTGTATGAGAAGAAATGAGGCAGGGTCAGGTTGGAGGACAGGTTTAATCCACAGATTAAAACCAGAAAGGCTGGGAGATCCTTTCACTGACCATCTGCCTAACCCAGGGCACACAACATGACACCCAACTCACCCAGCCCTTGTGTGGGCTTGAGCTGAGACTCCTGGAAAGGGGAAGCCACAATTCCCCTGATTAGTTTGTTTCTATGGTTAATCAGCCTTGATATAATTTGTGTGCTAAGAATAGATTTTTTTTATTCTGTGGTGCCACTTCCAGCCCACAAGAGCACATGACTTCTTGTGTCTGAAGGGATATGAATATCCCTCTTAACCTGCAAAGGACAGGTAGGGCCCCAAGAAAGGAACATTTACAGCTTTATTTTAGCACTGAACCAATGAAGTAGCAGGAAGAGACATAATTTAACTGTGTGATGTGTGAGGGCAAAGCTTAAGGAAGATGCATCCTTGGGTTACAAACATTAATTGTCCTGCACTGGATTTAAAACAGAGGATGAAATCAGAGCACTCCTGGTCTGGCTCCTGCTGCATCCCCCAGCCTGTGCCAGCCCACAGCAGGCAGGGTGGGGTGCTGAGCCTGTGGACTCAAAAATTTCAGTTTAAAATAAGGAAATGAGCTTGTCCTTTTTGTTCAAGTGACCAAGAAAACCTTCTGAGGACAGCTCAGTTTGTAGTTTTTCTAAAAATCCTCTTTCTGTCTAAAATGTTCACTTTTCACAACTTCCTTGAAAATTTCCTGACTTTGGATAATCTGATTTTCTGAGTGCCAGCTTCTCCCTGAATTAAGTCCAATTAAAAAGAATTCTATTACATGTAGCATAAACCACCTATTTTCAAATGTTGAAGGCCAGGTTGGAGAGGGCTTGGAGCAACCTGTGACAGAGGGAGGTGTCTCTGCCCATGGCAGGGGGTGGAATCAGATGAACTTTAAAGCCCCTTCCAACACGAACCATTCTGTGGGTCTGTCTGAAGGCAAAGTACCAGGCAAGGAGCTGCTGGCACTGCCAAGCCACCCCAAAGCCATTCCCCAGTGCTAAGCTAGCAAGGGCAGCAGCATCTGCCAAGCAGAGCAAGAGGCAGCGGGGTGAGCAGAGCCCTGCCGTGGCAGCAGCACCAAGCTCGCAGAGTTTGGACATCCTTTGGCACAAGCTTTTGAGCCACGAGCTTCACCAGACACCCTGGAGTGCAGGGAGAGAGCGAGAAGTGCCTGGCCAGGGAGAGGAGACCTGCCTGGAAGAGTGGAAGAGGGAGGCAAGATGAGCCGGAGGGAAAGCAGCTACAGCTCCTCTGATTCCGAGGGCTTGGCAGGCAGAGAAAGTCTGGCTACCACCCGGGTCAGAGCCCTGTTCTCAGCCAGCAGCTGCTCGTTCATCTGCCTCAGAGTGTGAATCTGTTTGAGCTGGTGGAGATTCTGCAGAGAGCGAGAGGAGTGGACAGAGAAATAGAAAACATCACGGAAACGAATGGGCACAGAAATGGGAGTTTAGTCCATTGGCAGTGAAAGAAAAAAAGAGAATAAAAGAAATTAGTAGCAGTGAGTTCTGGATGGGGAAAGCCTGACAACACAACAAGGGTATTTTGGGAATCAGCTCTTTCTCCAGGACCCGCCAGTCTTAAAAAGGTCAAATATAGGGATTTCCCACCTCAAAGCAGGATTATATTCTAGTTTACCCAGACAGCCCTGGGACTTGGGAACTGCTGGGAGACCTATCACCAGTGACTTAACACCTACACAGGCTCTGAAAGCACTGCTGGGAACTGAGAATTTCTTTAAAACTCCTTTTCTTTGTGTATCTCTAAAAGCCAAAGCAGCTGTGTGGAGCGAAGAGCAATCAGAGCTTCCTGGAAGATCCCAAAGGCACAAACTGAAGCACCTGAAAGTGGCACTGTCTCACAGCAGATCACTGAGACAGGTACTTGTGTCCCTCATCTTTGAGTGATGCTCTTGGGGCTCAGTCCTGCCAAAACCTCTGGGCTTTGGGGGTGTTCCTCATCCCCGCCCAGATTCAACTCTTCTCTGTTACGGGGCTCAATTTATCACTTTCAGAGGGAACAAGTCTGAACCTTAAACTGGGAGATGCTCTCAATCAGACTCCTCTTCCTGAAATGAGCAGAGTGGGGATGTGCCTGGAGGGCAATCCTGGTGACAAAGGCAATGAGGGGCACAGGACAGGGCAGGGATCAGGCCCCACACTGGGACTTGCACAGGAACAAACTGGACATGGGTACAAAGTGAGTGTGGGCACAAACTGGGGCTTGCACAGGTACACAGCAATGGGGGTAGGGAACAGAAGAGCTATGAGGAAGCAGAACAGGGAAATGGTACAAGCCATGCAGACAAGTGAATTAATGTGCTGGACATTTTCACCACTGCAGGTGTCAGGAGATGCCAGGAGCTGTGGAGCTGCTTCCTGAGTGGCCTCTCTGCCCTCCTTCCTCCCGAGAGCTCGGGCAGCCAGGCCACAGGAGTGAGAACCCCTCCTCAGCAAGAAGCCATCCTGCATGATGGAGGGAGCCCCAACTCTGGGCAGGGGCAGGCAGAAAACATCCACAAGGAGAGTTGTAAGTTCAAGTGACACAATCCCTGTCCCAAACCTCAGCAGTCCCACAAAGCACCGTATTTCTCCCATGTCCTCTTGTGAGCCTGCAGTGGCAGAAGAAGACAAAGGGAAGGGTCTATGGGGGAGTTGCTTTCTACCCTTTCATTAGCAGAAAGCACTCAAAGGGAGGTGCTGTCTGTCCTGAACAAGGAGCACCATGAAAGAATGTACTGTGACACAATGATTGTCTACCCAACCTGCACTACTCAGGCTGCCCAGAGCAGCTGTGGCTGCCCCATCCCTGGGAGTGTCCAAGACCAGGTTGGACAGGGCTTGCAGCAACCTGGGATAGTGGAAAGTGCCCATGGACTGGAATGAGAAGGGCACCTTCCAACCCAAACCAGTCTGGGATTCTGCGATGACCCAGAGCTGGCTGCAGCTGGCAAGGAATCTGCTGTGTGCACATTTTGTTCTAGGGCTCATTCCTGTACAAAACTGGAGAACTTTGTATACCCCCCAACCATCAGCTCCATTCTCAGCTCCCAAAAGCACTACATTTACTCTCCATGATGGAATGACCTGTTTGAAAAGCTTTGCAAAACCAAGGGAAGCAAGACAGGAGGGCAGGGAGGCAGCAAAGGATGGGGTTTGAGCCCCTGAGATCATCGAACTGACAGAGCAGCTCCTTGGACACACAAATGCAGTTCTGACACTGGATAAATCAATGGATCCCAAGACAGAGTTACAGCCAACAAACTCCAGGAAAGTTGCTGAGTGACACCTCAGCAGCAAGATCCCTGCTCACCATATCCCATCCATCATCCATCCATCCATCCATCATCCATCCATCATCCATCCATCCATCCATCCATCCATCATCCATCCATCCATCCATCCATCCATCATCCATCCATCCATCATCCATCCATCCATCCATCCATCATCCATCATCCATCATCCATCCATCATCCATCCATCCATCATCCATCATCCGTCATCCATCCATCCATCCATCCATCATCCATCATCCATCATCCATCCATCATCCATCCATCCATCATCCATCATCCATCATCCATCCATCATCCATCATCCATCCATCATCCATCCATCCATCCATCCATCCATCCATCATCCATCCATCATCCATCCATCCATCCATCCATCCATCATCCATCCATCATCCATCCATCATCCATCCATCATCCATCCATCATCCATCCATCATCCATCCATCATCCATCCATCCATCATCCATCCATCATCCATCCATCCATCCATCATCCATCCATCCATCCATCCATCATCCATCCATCCATCCCTTCACCTGCCCAAGCTTTGCTGGCTGCCACACAGTGAGGACAGATGGACATGGTACAGCTGTCCTGTGATACATCACACCAGGAGCTGCTAGAAGATGGCTGTACTGGAATTGTCACTTTTGATGGTACCGAAATGGTTGAGGACACTTGGTCTGTTCACCCTGGAGCCTGAGGTCAGACCCCACTGGGGGCTGCAGCTCCTCCCGAGGGGCAGCTCTGATCTCTGCTCTCTGAGCAGGGACAGCACCCAGGGAAGGGCTGGAGCTGTGCCAGGGCAGGCTCAGGCTGGAGATCAGGGAAAGGTTCTTCCCCCTGAGGGTGCTGGCACTGCCCAGGCTCCCCAGGGAATGGGCACAGCCCCGAGGCTGCCAGAGCTCCAGGAGTGTTTGGACAAGGCTCTCAGGGGTGCACAGGGTGGGATTGTTGGGGTGTCTGTGCAGGGCAGGGGTTGGACAGTGAGTCCCTTTCATTTCAGGATATTCCATGATTTTATGATACACAGATAATAAAGATCCTCTCTTTTATCACAGGACTCACAGCTGGCAGAAAACACCTAATATATACAGGAGGGGCATCATGCTACGCTGCATTGTGGTGCAAAGGACTCTGGTAATTTCAGAGATCACCTTTGTTTTTCCACACCAGCACAGCACAGAACCTCAGCATGGTCCCATCAGCCGCTGCTCAGCCTCCACATCCTGCACAGCCCACAGAAAAGATCATTTATGTAAAAATGTGTGGATGCAGTAGGTAGGCCAGGCTCATGTTTATGCACCAAATCCAGCAAAGGCTGGGAAGCTGGGACTGAAGCCAAGGGCAAAGAGCAGGATCTGGACCATACCGCTGTGATTGCTTATCACTCTGCTTGATACTTGGCTTAGCAAAAGCAGGTTTCTCCACTCTCTGAACCTGCCTTCAATTAATGGATTTTGTGCCTGCAACATGAAATAAAAATGCCCAGAGCCTGCCCGATGGCTGAGGCCAGGAGCTGCAGCACTGCTACGGAATAAAGGAGCTTCTGTGACCTTCAAGAACAATTGCTGTGTTAAGTTGGGACCTCAGGCACTTGGCACTGAATTCAACTCAGTGCAAATGTTAATTTTCTTTCTCCTGCCTCAGCCAAGGTTCTGGACCTCCATTTGAAGTGTGCAGTCACTCAGGGAAATGCTGCACTGCTCTTGCTTGGACCACGAGCAGGTGTGAGGAGCAGCTCTGCAGAACAGCTCTGCCACCAAGGTTCTTGAGGTTACCAAGCCTGTCTTGCTCCTCTTCACTTCTCTGTGGCTTTGGGAGCAGGGGTCACTCTCCAGACAGGAACAAAGCTCACTCCTTCAAACACAGCCCTAAGTACATTCCTGTCACCTCTGCCTCCTCTTCCTCAGAAGTCAGCTGCAAGGAGAGGACAGCCCTGGCCAGGACATCTGATGTGCACAACTGGACACAGACACCCCTGGATCCAACAGCTGGACGTGAGTCTTGCTGGATTCAAAGATCAGTGGGAAGAATTCCCACAAACAACCTGAGACCTAATGACCTGACAGGTTTGGCTGTTTCCACTTGCTGCTCTCCACATTAAAGGAAATTGGTGGATTTGCATTTTCCTTCACAATTCCTAACTTATTCCTTCTCCTCCTGCACAACAGCTACTCAGGTAGCAGTACTCTTGTTCAAGGAGCAAGAATGAAAGTCCAACCAGAATTAGTAGGTTCTTTCCTGACTCATCTCCTGCATTAGTGACTAACAGGGATGCTCTGCAGAGGTTATCTCCTTCCAGGCAAACACAGCAGGGCTCTTTCTCCCATTACAAGGCATCATGAAAGGGGACACAACAGTTTTCTTTTGGAAAGGTCCAATTCAACGCTTCTTCCTTCAGAGATTTTATATTCCTTTTTTTTTTTTTTGAGTAGCTGTCAAACAAGACATGTGACAGTGCCCTCAGGTACTCACTACATGCTTAAGGTTTTGTAAAAACTAGTAAAAATGTAGTAGCACCTCAGAAAAGAGATTTTCTGATTTTTTGTCTGTTTGTTCTACTAACAAAAGGCTGCTTTGGTTGTCATGCAGCAAGAACAGGCAGAGCAGAGTCAGCACCACTCTCAAGGACCTGAAACTCTTTTTCAGCTGAACCACAGGTTCCTTCAGCTCGTGTCTCTCAAGAACATCCAACCTCCAGCAGTGCTTCCCCTTCTGCACCACCTTGGCTTCCACGGCTCTGCAGCTCCAGACTGCCTGAACTGGAACTCTCTGCCTGTGTCCATCAGACCCTACAGGCACCTTCCCACATTAACTGCTTTCCAGAGCAGGATGTTTCCAAACTGAGGCCACTAGAGGCCACCACATTGTCTTCTTACTCCATGGGCTGAAGTTGCAGGTTTGCAGTGATCTGCAGAGCTGAAGGACCAACACAAACTGCTCATGCCTGTATTTCTCTTGGAGACCACAATTCTGTAATTACAGGAAAGCCTCTGTGCAGTTAAAGTTTGCTACTTGCTCACTGAACAATGAGTTTGGAAATTAGACATATTCAATCCTTCTCCTCCTGGCTCACACATCCACACTTATTTTCTCCTCTCTCAGAGACCAAGAGCCTTTACAGCAAGAATCCACCCCATCATTGTGTTACTCATTGCAGCAGAAGATGCAGCACAAGCCGATGGTGCTTTCAAAGCTATGTGCTTGGTAGAAACATAAAGCTTCAAACAGAAACAGAGCTGGAACCTCCTCCAGGGTGGCAGCAAGTCATTTCTGTCAGAGCCAGGTGCCAGGAGAGCTCTCTCTCAGGTGGGTCCTTCCAGGCTTGGTCCCACCTGCTGATGTTGAAAGGGAAGGAAAGCACCGGGCAGAGCAAAGGGGACACTCACTCTGTGAACACACAGCGTAATGTGACGCAGCACTGCCAAACTGGGGTGAGGCTTTAGGGGTGTGGAGGCAGCCAGACACTGCCTGGGCTCTGCAGGGCTCCCCTCACAGGCACAACCGTCCTTGAAGCCACGCCACGGGAGCGAGAACGCGCTGGAACACCAGCGGCCATGGCTCGTGACAGGAAGCCATGCTGCACATCCCATCAGGAAGCAAATTCCCCTTTGCTGGAATTATCCTTGGCTGCTGTGGCCTCCCAGTGACATGCTTTGGTAAGGGAGTACAGGAACACAACCACTCTGTGTTTTATCCTGGCCAGTGTGCGTGAGCTCAAAAGCCAGCTTTGTCTTCTTACCCATCCGGAGAGAACCTCAGCGGCTTAGCCTGGGCTGCAGACTAGTCAGAGCACAGGGGGTCAGCACACTGGAACTCAGCGATGCCACAAAAGGTTAGTTTGGGAAGGCTTTAAGGAGAACAGCTTTCACCATTCTCGGATCAAACAGCAGAACAAATCAAACATAGGAGCAATCAGATGAATGAGAACAGGACAGTTTATTAGCATTTCATGTTTGGAGAACAGGGCTGTTAAAGCAAGTTCTGACTGCAGAAAGGAAAATGAGATTCTTCCTATGGACACCTTTACCATCCTCCTCCTGGGTGACAATCCCCAAAGACATGAATACAAAGCATAAGAAATGGAATAGACACAGTGAAGATTATTTCTTACCTTCATTTCCTCCTCCATTTCAGAGAGTTTCCGCTCAAGGGCTCGCTTCTCCTGTTTACAAGGATTCATAACAAACAAGGATTTAGAAGAAAAAATTATAGTATTTTTTTAAAGAAAAGTAAGAGTCTTGTGTTTCTCTAGCAGCATTCCCTGTATCCCAAGAGTATCCCAAAGGAAGGCAGAGGTTACAACCAGGAGCTGATCAGATGGGACAGGGCAGCTGGCAAACCAGCAGGGATATAAGTTGGGCCTGTATGGGCAGATCACAAGCTCTACTCATACCTCTAAGGAAATTATTGCCCATTTTCAGTGATCCCAGCTCTCAGGAGTTGCTGATGTAATGTGATTTTGAGCTCTGTAGGTGAAGCCATGGATTTACTTACACTTCACTAAAGGTGGCAATGAGAAAAGTCACTGAGCTGCTCAAACAAGAAACAGAACAAGGAAATTCCCTGCCTGGAAATCCTGTTTCTCTCAGATAATCCAGGGCTGCAAAGCTGACTGCTTTCAATGCATTTTGAAAAGTGATGATTAGACTCTGCCATGTGAGTGGTCTCAGCTAAGTCTGTGCCAAGGAGGGGAGATCTGGACTCCTTCAGTGATTTTACCAACATGAAAGGGGTCAAACTGCTCCAGGGACATGCCCTGAGAAGGGGGAAGTGGGAAACATGCACCAAGAAGATTTGCACTCTCTGCCCTGCTCCTCTGCCCTATGCAAAGAGCCATGAGGCCAGGAGAGTGAGGAAAAGGCAGCTTCTGATTGTGCTGTGGATGATGAGTTCTGGGTCACTTTTTGCCCACAGTGTGGTTCATCCAGGGATTCATCATGCAAAATGCATGAGCCATCCTGGAAACAGTTAATGCATCCTCACTGAGAACAGCTGGACATGTTTTTACTTTCTAACTCACAATTTGTGGCTCTTGTGATCCTAATTCAACAGAAGTTATAGAGGATGTTGCCCTGACTTCAACAAGGCCAAGTTTCAAGGTCCTGTCCCTGGGTTGGGGCAATCCTTGGTATGAACCCAGGCTGGGGGGGGATTGATGAAGGGATTGAGAGCAGCCCTTCCAGGATGCTGCTTTGTTCCCCCACCACCCCAAACCAGTCTTTATTTGTAAGGATTGAGAATGTTTTAAAGAATAATGGACCAACAGTCCCTCAGTGTGATACAATTCACTGGTCCTCAGCTGTTCAGAATAAAAGAGAGGAATCAGAACGAAGCTGATGTGCAAAGAGAGCAGCAGAGTCTCAGGCCCTGCAAAGGTCAGAACACATTGTGCAATGCTCCTCAAGGCAAAAATACAACTTATCTTTTAATTAATGCTTCCCTTCTAGAAGTGACTGCCCTGCACAGCAACATGAGGCTCAGGCTGTGACTCAGAAGAAAGCAGAGACACGTACCCTCTTCTCCATCTCCAGCATGCTGGACCGGTCAGAAGTTTTCTCCTGTTTCTGCTTTGGAAATTAAAAATAGAAAGTGATTAAACCCAAGAGCACTCACAGGGTGCTGCACAAAGGCCAAGACAGCACAGATGCTCTTGCCTGGGATGCAACAAGTCGATTTACAAAATTACTTGCTTATTTCTGTCTCCTCTATGGCACCTTCCCTACCAAAAACACCTTTCCAGGAGCTTCCCTCCCTTTCCCATTCTGGAACAAGTGTTGGTTTGTCATGGCCAGTGCTCAGTTTCTCCAGTCAGGACCTCCATTTTTCCTTACCTGGGTTGCTTTTTCCAACTTTGCTTTGATGTCAGCCAGCTCAAGCTGGGCTTCTTGCAGCTTTGACTTCAGCTTTTGATTTTCAGACAGGGCACTCTCGTATAACTGAAATGCAAAACAAGAGCTCAATTAATCAACCAGGCTGCTCCTGGTTAATTAACCCCATCCTGCCACGTTGCTCTGAGCAGACCCATGCCCTTAGCACTGAGCTGAGGGGTTCACTTTACTCCCACACATCAAGAGATGAGAAGGGAAAACAAAACCAACTTGGATGCTTTACTTAAGTTTTCATAATTCATGAATTAGAAATAAGAAAACAGCTGTTGATTTTTGTAGGGAGTTTGAACACAGTCAAGAGGCCAAAAAAGGGACAGTTTTAATTTAGGTAATTCTTTACTCACAGGATGGGGAGGCCCTGGCACAGGTGCCCAGAGCAGCTGTGGCTGCCCCATCCCTGGAAGTGTCCAGGTGCAGGTTGGACAGGGCTTGGAGCAAACTGGGATAGGGCAAGGTGTCCCTGCCATGGCAGGGGTGGAATGGAGCTTTAATGTCCCTTCCAACCCAAACACTGGATCCTTTGAAACAGAAAATGAACATAAACATCTTCTCTTTCTTTCCACTGATTCTTGGGGCTGCTTTCTGCACAGCAGGTTGGTTCTGCAGTGTGTGCAGTGACAATAAGAAGTTTAAAAGAATCCTACTTTCTTATAGTCCCTGTTGCTCTCCTCCTCTGGCCGGCTGCTGAGGGCGGCGAGCCGGTTCTCCCTGCGGCTGTAGGCACTGGAGCGGCTGGAGGCACGGTCGCTGTAGGACGACTCACTCGTGCTGGGGTTTGTAGCTGCTTCCAACCTGAAACAGGAGGAAAATCCAGCACTGTGGAGCTGTGGTACCTTGAATCAGCCAGCACAGGTTGGGACTGCAGCTGTGCAGACCCAGGGCTCTGGTGGCTGTGGGAGCGCCGTCCGCCCGGCCCTGAGGACTGCTGCCCAAAACCTGGCAAAACCACCACTGCAACAACTGGAAAAACATCCCAGGGTACCAGCCCAGCCTCCCTTGGGCAGTGACTTCCCATGAACCTCTCATCTCCATGGTGGGAACCAGCTCCATTTCTAAGAGGGCACTGAGGTAAATAGTTTGGGGAGTAAAGAACAGAAGCAAACTGGTGCCACATCTGAGCTCAGGAAAGGACCAAAGAGCCAGTGCTAGACTGGATTTGAAGCACAGGGAATCCTCAAAGCCATACAAAAACTGCCAATAAATATTACACAGAGAAAAAAGAAAGAAAAAAAGAAAATTCTTACCTGGAAAGTCTCTCATGCTGAAGGAAAAAAAAAAAAAAGAAAGAAAAAGGTAATTAATAATGAGGAGAATCAAATGTTCAATACAAAAACTGCAGGGCTTCCAGGCAGCAACAATTTCCCACCTCAGATGCCAGAACCCAGCTCATGCCAGGCTACACTGAAATTTCCCAGCCCAAACTGGGAACCTCCAATCTCTGCCTGAGATGAAATGATTCAGCTCCTCTGAAGCATTTATTTTGCTCACCTAAGAAATCCTGAATCTTGCTGTTCAAATCCCCTTTTCCAGAACTGAAATGCCTTCCCTGGAATCCAAACTAATCTATTTTTTTCCCTTTTCCAATGAAGTTATTCTTCCTGCCTATGATCACCGTGCTGTGTGTGTATGTGGGTGAGGGGGATTAACAGACACAGGGATCTCCCAGTGTTTGTGCAGAACTTGAGAAAATCTCAAAGCCTCTTCTCCCCATGGGCAGGCACCGTGACAGAGACACAACAGCAGCTGCAGGAGGGAAGGAGAACACCCTGACACCAGGGTGGTTGAAGCCTGTGCTCTTCTTTCCCCATCAACATCCAAACCTCTGCTGAGCTGTCCTCAGCTGCCTCTGGACATTGAGGGGCTGAGAAGGGAACAGAGCTGGAGCCCCAGGAGCAGCTGAGGGACCTGGGGGGGCTCAGCCTGGAGAAAAGGAGGCTCAGGGGGACCTGGCTCTGGTCCCAGGGAACAAGGGACAGGACACAAGGAAAAGCCTCAGGGGAGGTTCAGATTAGGTACATATTAAGGAAAACTTCCTCCTTGAAAGAGTGCTCAGGCCCTGGCACAGGCTGTCCAGGGCAATGGTGGAGTCCCACTCCCTGGAAAAGTTAAAAAATGTATAGATGTAATATGTGGGACATGGTTTAGTGGTTAACATGGCAAAGCTGGGGGAAACTTTGGGCTCAATGATCTTAGAAGGCTTTTCCAAATTAATAATTCCATGATTCCATGAATATCCTGCTGGATGTGGTAAACCACCATTTCAGTAAAATTTTTTGGATTGAACAGTTCCTTCCTACAATTGCATAAATCCAGTGGTGATGGCATCACTGTCCTGCAGGCCATGCCACACTGACAGTCACCTCCTCCACGAGGTTTCTGTCTGACAGACATTTACTCAAATTCCAGGTACATTCCAACTCTTTATGGTCCCTTGAACTGGGTTGAGCCCAGTATTCCTGTGCTGGTTTATCAATGGCATCACTGTTCTGAGTGAGTACAAACCTCCCACAGGCACTTCCAGCCAATTCCCTTCGCTCTCTTTAACAGAGTCAACACAAAGAACATCACAGAGCAGGTGAGGGCTCAGGCTTTTAGTGCCCTGGCATGCTGCTGCTGCTTGTGCAGTAAATCCAGTGCCAAGGCCTTGCTGGGAATTTGCTGCCTGGCTGGCAACTCTGCTGCTTGAAGACTTCAGAGCACCCTCTCCCACCTGGCACCCAGACAATCCTCTGATGCTGGGCAGGGATCTGGGAGTCCAGCCCATGGAGAGAGGAGTCACCCATTACAGGAGGGTGGACAAGTGTCCTGGCCACCTCTCCACTCAAGGCCAGAGGAGCTCAGGGGCAGGTCCCAGAGCATCCTGCCCTGCCCTGCTGGCCAGGACACGGTGACCAATTACCTGCCCTTGGCTGCTGGGGTTTGAATTCATCCCAGCCTAACGTGACCCTCATCCTGCACCCCAGTTCAGGACAGGAGGGTGCCTGGGGGGCAATCAGTGGGTGGCTCTGCAGCCTCTGGCACGCTGTGCTGCGAGCTGTGAGCACCAGAAAAATGAACAGCCAGGACCTGGCACGTGGAGCCTCAATGGACCACACACTCAGACAAAGCTGCTACGTGCAGAGACCAAGAGGACAAGCAAACCCTGCTATGAATTAGCACATTCTCCCTTCAGCTGTGCCCACAGGGCCACCCCCAGCCAGGCTCTTGGGCAGGTCCTAGTGCCAGCCCCACCCTGTAGACATAACCAAAGCTCCAGGAAGCCATCCTGCTGCAGCCATGGGCACACAGCCACAGCAGTGGGTCCAGCCTGGTATTATTTTATTTGCTGTAATAAAATCTCTCTCTTCTTTTCATCTTAGAGGTGAGAAACTTTCCAAGGAAGACAGCAGATGCATTTCCACCGTGGATGCTGCACCTCCACAAGTCATGTTGGATACTGTCTGGGAAGCATCTCATGCACCTCAATGCCCAGCAGCTGTCTGATGTTGTGACAGGGACACAGCCCCCCTGTCCAAACAGCCCTGCCTTGGGCCATGCTCTGTCTGAAACACAAAGGCAGCAAGCTGGGACAGTTTCTGTCCAGCTGGACTCTGGCACAGGGCTGTTAGAAAGACAGACCAGAAATCCAACCACACCCTGGGCTCATGCAGGGCAGGGGGGATTCTGCCCCTGTGCCCCACTCAGGTGAGACCCCACCTGCAGAGCTGCCTCCAGCCCTGGCCTTCCAGCACAGGAAGGACGTGGAGCTGCTGGAGAGAGTCCAGGGGAGGCCACGGAGCTGCTCCGAGGGCTGGAGCCCTTCTGCTCTGGAGCCAGGCTGGGAGAGCTGGGGGTGTTCACCTGGACAAAAGAAGGCTCTGAGGGGTCCTTAGAGTCCCCCCCAGTGCCTGAAGGGGCTCCAGGCGAGCTGGAGAGTGACTTTGGACAAGGATCTGGAAGGACAGAACAAGAGGGAATGGTTTCCCATTGCCAGAGGGCAGGGATAGATGGGATAATGGGAAGAAATTCTTCCCTGTGAGGGTGGGGAGGTCCTGGTAGAGATTGCTCAGCTGGTCACAGCTGCCCCTGGATCCCTGGAAGTTTCAGGCTGGACAGGGCTTGGAGCAACTTGGCTATTGCAAGGTGACCCTGCCCATGGCAGAAGGTGGGACTGGATGAGCTTCAATGGTTCCTTCCCACCCAAACCAGTCTGGGATTCCAGGATTCCACAAAGGATTTCCCATTATCAGCCACACACACATTGATCTCTCCATGGTGCTTTGTTAGCTGAGCTTTCAGCATTTGTTTCTTAAACCTCTCAGCGGCCTGGCAGCTCCTTTTGAATCCTGGCCCAATGACCCAACCTTCCCTGAAGAGCTGGAGAAGGGAATTGCAGTGATTAACAAGGCTCTTGTTGAAAGTTATTTGTGCACTTCATGCTAATCCCCTTCAGTGACGACTTTTGCTATTATGACAAATGGCTGGGCAAGCAATCCATCCCTAAGCAAGTCTGAATTCACATCGGCAATCGCACCTGCCAATGGAGTTGTACCGTGCTGGGAAACACCACGTGGCTGGGCAAGGTGACATGGGAACCAGGCAACGAACCCAAGCAGGTCCCTGAGCCACACAGGGCACTTGCAGCAGAGGAAAAACCACTTCTGTCCTTTTTTTTCCTTCTAAGAAATGAGAATTTCCATACGCAGGGGGAGCAGGGGCATGCTCTCTCAGGAAGGGTGGGGTAAGAAAGGAATCACTTTAGACATACACAGCAAAAAGGGGGAAAATCCCCAGGTTTATTGTATTTGCAACTTTCCTGTGATGGATACTGTGATGGATTACTTCAGACTGTGACTGTCTCTATGTGTTTAAAGAGAAGCAAAGTGCTTTTGAGAGGGGAGGACCCGCATCATTCCTGCTGCTGCCAGCACTGAGCAGAGCCACCCTGGAGTAAGCTGGAATCGTGGAATAACAGCACCATTAAGGTTGGAAAAGCCCTCTAAGAGAAGAATGATGGAGCTGAGGAAGGGTCTGGAGCCCCAGGAGGGGCTGAGGGAGCTGGGAAAGGGGCTCAGCCTGGAGCAAAGGAGGCTCAGGGGGCCCTTGTGGCTCTGCACAAGTCCCTGGCAGGAGGGGACAGCCAGGGGGGTCACCCTCTGCTGCCAGGGAACAGGGACAGGACAAGAAGAAATGGCCTCAGGGGGAGGTTCAGGTTGAATACTGGGGGAAATTTTTTCCCTGAAGGAGTGGTCAGGCCCTGGCACAGCTTCCCAGGGCAGTGGTGGAGTCAACATCCCTGGGAGTGTTTAAAAAAACATGTGAATGGCTCCTGGGACATGGGCTAGCAGTGAACATGGCAGGGGTGGACTCAATGATCTTAGAGGGCTTTTCCAACCTCAGCAACTCTTGTGATTCCACGATTCTATGGAACACTGGATGAGGTGCTTAAGTGAGATATTGTGGGGGCTGAAGAACCAGCCAGCAAAAGGACTGTGGTGCTCCCCTGGAGAGCTTCTCCTTAGGCAAGGCACTTCTTCTCGTGAGAAAGTGTCCTGTCCCTCCCAGAGACCTTCACATGTTAATCCCTTGTGTCCTGTTGGTTTTCTTCCCCCTCACTCCACCCTGTTACCTGTATCCCAGTTTCCCTCTCTTGCCCTATATAAACCCCAGTTTTTCCCCTGTTTTGAGAGAGCTGCTGTCACTGGCTCCCTTTGCTTTTAATAAAGGAATTCCACACAGTGCTCTAGTCCCTCTCTGCCTGAGAGCTGCTGCTGAGCCTGAGCTGACAATCACTCACCGGGCTAGGGACGTGCCTGTGCCCCTGGGCTGTCTTTTTAAAGATGCTTCTTCAGGGAGGTGGCAGCAGCCCTGCCATCCACCAAGATATCCCTGCTGTTTGTTCAAAGAGAGACAAACATCTTCAGGCCACTGGGATGTCACGCTAGTGACAGCAGTGTCAGCAGAAAACAGCTTCTTTCCAGCTCAGTTCTGCCCTGTGTTTGAGCACACCACCTTTGGAACCCTCTCCATGTGCTTCCAGCTGCACCTGCTCCATCAGCACAGCCCCTGCTGGCCCTGCCTGCCCTCTCTAACAGCCACCAAATATTCACTGGAATTGCAGCAGCACTGGCTGCCTCCCTGCACTGCCCATGGAACTCAGGAAGGAGGTCATTTGCTCAGAGATGCCACCCCAGGGCTGCAAATTCCACGGTCAGAGTGAGAAGGTGAAGGACAAAACTCTTCTTCCTTCATTGCTGGGAAGAGAAGTTGGGAATGAACAGAGGGAATGAAGAGCTGAGGCATCACACATACACCTGACTGAGCTGGTGCAAGAAGGGTCTTTTCCTTCCTGACTTTCCTGGAGGAAATTGTTAGGGGATGCTGAGAAAGTGCCATATCCAGTTCAGTCATTATCAACAAATGCATTTACTTTTTTCCTTCCCTGGTAAATTTGGAGCAGCACTGCAGTTCTGACCAGATTCCTTTATTTCCCTTGGGATCAAAATTCAAACTAAAAGCATTAAGAGCCAGGGAAGCATCGAGTTGTGAAATTATCCTTCCATAATCTAAACAGGGTCAGAGCACTGCAGGGGTTGGGGTGGGGGAACACACGGGGCTGGAGGAGGCTGTCCTAATTCAGAATCCAGCACGGCAGCCAAGCTGAGCCCCAGCACTGCTGCCCAGACACCCAAGGGAATGACTTCTAAAGGAAAACTAAAAAGGATGGAGCACATGCAGCCATGCTCACAAGCTTCTGGTAATCCTCAGGTCTTGGAGCTCTCACTGGAGTGATCTCATCACCTTCCCTCCCATCCATCTCATGGTGGGCAGCACGGCCAGGTCATGCTGGGGTGGTGGAGGACACTGAAGGAGTCCAGCCCATTTTGCCAGCTCAGAGATGATCCAACCCAGGTGGGCTGGAAAAACATCAGGATCTGAGATGAGACCCAAGAAAAAGGGCAAAGAACAGAGTCATGGAATCAAAGGATGGTTTGGGCTGGAAGGGACCTTAAAGCTCCTCCAGTTCCACCCCCTGCCATGGCCAGGGACACCTTCCACTATCCCAGGGTGTTCCAAGCCCTGTCCAGCCTGGCCTTGGGCACTTGCAGGGATACTCAGGGTGCTGACACTGGTCAGTCTCAGGGGGAAGGCACAGCTGGGTACTGGCTGTGGCTCCACCTACCCAGAGTGCTGGGATGTGCCAGGAATACTATCCAGGAACAGATTTAAAAAGTGTACTCAGGCTGTGGAGGGCAGGAGCCTTCCCTTAAAACAGAAAATTTTGCAGCTGTTGGGAGCTCAGTGAAGAATAATTAAAACCAAATTCCTTGTGGAAGGTTTAAATAAAATGCAGCCCTGAACTGCAATGCCAAAAGGGGGACTGGCTGCTGCTCTTGCCAAGGCAGAAACTGCCCTAGTTGTTTCCAATTGCATTCTATGGCTGAGGCTGGAGCCACTGAAGGCACAATTCCCTACTATTTACATTTACTATTTGCATTTACATTTTTTCTGGAAAGAAAGTAAAAAAAAAAAAAAAGCAAGGAAAAATAGAGAAAAAATGAGATGTTTTGGGAACATTTTATGCTTCTTTATCTCCAAGTGGCCAATCTCAGGACAGTGTACACTATTTTAAGAGAGCTGTCAAGGAATTTATTTTGGTGTGTTTTGTCTCAGAAATCTTGATCAATGTCTATGATTAATTAACCACCATGTAATGAGACCCAGGGGCACATCCCCAGCTCTGTCCTCCTTTAATCAACAAGGGAAGTTTTGGAAACCCCTCAAATTTTATTCTTGTGCTGGCAAACATCCTCTTGATGAGCTGAGTTTATCTTAGAAATTAGATGTAAAATAAAGCCAGCTGGTTTTGGGGTTCTTTCCCTTTTATAAGCAAAAGTCATTATGTTCCTGCAGTTACACAGCTCGGCTGCTCCTAGGCTGATGTGTGTTCCAAAGGACAACCTCTTCCTCTTGGGAGCATCCCTGAGCTGGAAGGGATCCATGAGGATGGAGCCCAACCCCTGCCCTGCACAGACACCCCAACAATCCCACCCTGTGCACCCCTGAGAGCTGTGTCCAAACACTCCTGGAGCTCTGGCAGCCTCGGGGCTGTGCCCATTCCCTGGGGAGCCTGGGCAGTGCCAGCACCCTCAGGGGGAAGAACCTTTCCCTGATCTCCAGCCTGAGCCTGCCCTGGCACAGCTCCAGCCCTTCCCTGGGTGCTGTCCCTGCTCAGAGAGCAGAGATCAGAGATCAGAGCTGCCCCTCGGGAGGAGCTGCAGCCCCCAGTGGGGTCTGACCTCAGGCTCCAGGGTGAAGAGACCAAGTGTCCTCAGCCACTCCTCCTGTGGCCCATCCAGACCCTTCCCTATTTCCATGTCCCATCTTTGGACACTCCAATAGCTTCAGATCCTTCTTGTACTGAGGTGCCCAGAACTGGTCCCTGGATTTGAGGTGAGGCCATGCCAGGGCAGAGCAGGGTGCTGCTGAGGGCAGGGATCCCCCAGGAGCCGGTGCAAGGAGCTGAGCTGCAAGGAAGAAAAGGCAGGAGGACACCTCAGACCATCCCCAGTGGGCACAATTCAGGTCGGTGTTCCCCTCCAGCCACATTTGTCATTCCAGTCAGGAATGGCTGGGATCAAGTTTAGTTTTTCAGTGAGAGCAGAATAATTTGAAGGTCTGGCTGAACTCTGCTTTTGAGAGTTATTTCGAGGTCACTGCCTCCCTCAGAAAGCTGCTCCTCTGACCTGAGAGCTGTGGTTTGTGCAGCATCCCCTTATGGATGTGCTGCTTCCAGCTCGAGCCTGCAATCGTGCAAATGCAGGGATTCCAAAATCCCGTGGATGTCATTAATAATCCAGTGCAGCCAAACCACCTCCATGTAACCTCCAGCTCCCCAAAGCCTGATGCAAAATATGTTTTCTCAAACTATAAATCAATAAACTTTGCCTAAGAAAAACTGCTATTACTGAAGCATAACATTAAAAGCTTCTTCAAGATGGAATAGTGGCTTTGGCAGCTGGCTGCAGCAGATCCCATGGTTTTCAGTACAAACAGCACATATTTAATCAGAAACAAACATCCAGGGCTGAGGGACTGGTGGCCTCATCTCCTGCCATCCCAAACAAGCTGCAGTGGGACACTGTGCCATGTGTGCCATGGCCAGCCTGTGGCTCTGTGCTCCAAAACTCTCTCATGGCTCATGGGCTTTCCAGCAGCTGCAGTTTATTCCTATTGTCTCTTGGGGATAAAACTCACCACATAAAACATCAGGCTGGATAGTATTTTAATTTAGGAAAGGTCATAATTCAGAAACCCGGGGTTTGTTGCTCTTTTTTCCTTCTTTTCTAAGGGATCAAATTTTATTGGTGAAAAATTTAATTTTGCCAAGCGACGTGATCTTAGACAAAACTCTCCAGACATGTGGAAAGAAAAACCGAGCGGCCAAGTGACATGAGGGGAAAAGATTTCTACTCCTAAATTTCTTCCAGATGAGAATGCCATAGGTCTGCAGGAACCCCCTCCCTGCCCTGCAAAAATTCTGGCAGGATGTTCTCAGGTGTTTCATTAGAGGTTCCATGATTCTATGCACCACCTCCCACGAACAGCACAAGGAGAGCTGCCAGTGCACAGGGAAATGGATGAACTGGGCTCTGTCTCTCTTCCAGCCCTGTTTTTGATGGGTTTGTGCTCATTTCATTAAAAGCAGAACTCTAGTGGGCTCCTGTAGGGAAGCAGACACTGGTTTCCAGCTCAGCAGGATGAAGTGGTTTGCTACTCACAGAGGTTCCACCCACTCTCCCCATCACTCCTGTGCCTGCACATTCCCATCCTGCAGCACTTCCCCTCCGTCTGTCCCTGCTTTCGTGGCTGTACCATTAACTGACCCAAATTAAGGGTTTTGTCTTTCTCCTCCTCCCTTCATCCCTTTTACAATCCCCACCGATTCCCTGCTCTGGTGGAACCTCAAGTTGCCCCTGCCCTTGTGACCTCCTGCAATGAGCTGTGGTTTCAAGGGATTGCTCTTAACCAGCTTCTCCAAAGGCAACACCTCTGACCAGGAAGCTGAGGCTCAAATGGGATCTTTAAATGGGGCTGTAGTGTCACATCAGGTCCTTTCCAAATCATCCATGGCCACTCAGAGCCTCTAACAGTTAACAGACTCCCTGCTCCAGCCTTGGCTTGGATCAATTCTGCTGCCTGGGAGAGAGGAGAGCTGAAGGAACTCAGCCCACAGGTCACAGCACATGCCCTGACCCATCTTGTTTATCCACCCAGATACAGAAGCATCGTCTGGCTACTGAGTCACAGCAGGGAACATCTCACACGTGGTGCCCTGGGAATGACCACGAGTTCCCAATGTGCTTCCAGATATGGACATTTACAGAGGAAAACTCAAAAAAAACCCCCAAGGACAAATAAGAGAAGGATTTTATCCTAATACCCATCTGAGAAACATGATGCTTGAGGAATAACCAGAGATAAAGCAGGGTGCTGGAGAACACAGACTAAAGTTAATTGCCTGAAAGTTCAAGTTTCAGTATTCCACATTTTTTTTGGCTGCTGGGCGAGAAGGGAATAATTTCTACAAACTGCATAACTAGTCAGCAATCCAGAAATTAGATAGAATCTGTCATGTGACAATTATTTGATCCCGTTTCAATTTATGCAGCATCACTTTTATCACGACCAAATGGGTCCAAGCCATTAAATGGAAATCCAGGAACATGAAGGTTCCTGGGAAAAATATTTTCATAACACTTTCTATTCTCTAACACATTGGCAGTGGCAGCAAAGCAAGAAGAATGATTCATAGAGGAAAACCCCATGTGAGAATAAACCTGTGACCAGGAATATCTGAATTGGATGTAACCTGTTGCAAAAACAGCACAGAGCAAAAACTGACCATCTGACACATTTATACTCCAAACTCAGGGAAGGCTGTAATCCTATCAGGCATTTCTAATGACCTGCCAGCACTCTGGGACATTGACTTTTTACATGGGCAAATGACAGGACAAGTGGGGAGACAGTTTTAAAGTAAAACAGGAAAGATTTAGATCAGATATCGGGAAGAAATTCTTCTTGCCCCATCCCTGGAGGTGTCCAAAGCCAGGCTGGATGGGCTCAGAGCACCCTGGGCTAAGGGAAGGCGTCCCTGCCCATGGTAGGGGTGTGATGAGATGAGCTTTGTGGTCCTTTCCAACCAAATCCCTCTGGGATTCTGGGATTCTATGATCACTTAAACATTAACACCACCCCTGTCAGTGTGAGCTGCATGCTGAGCACCTGCAGCTCAGCCACTCACATTTTTGTGCATTAGCTTTTCTTTCTGCTGTAAGATTTGCTTTGCCTTCCCTGTAGGTGTGCACAGGACTGCAGCCAGCCTTGGTGCATTTGCTGCCATGGTGATCAATGCTCAGAGCACCATGGGCTCCACGTGGGGGCTCCTTAAGAGAGATGGTGATTTGGGAACTGCTGCTTTTCATACTCAAGTGTTACTATCAAGTGACTTGGTGAAAACATACGGCCCATAAAAGGTGATGTTTCCACGTCCCATATTTCACCCAGCTCCTTCAGATGCTCCAGTGAAAGGCAGAATAAAATATATCAGTGCAGACCACTGTGTACACTTAGAGCTTTATTGCTGAGCTCTTCCTGATAAAAATTCAGCTGGAAAGCTCAGGTTATGTACTCTGAAGGTGGCTTAATGAAGGAGTGATCTAACATCAGAGGCAAAGAGCCTTGCAGTGAAAACGTGAGCATGGACAGAACAAGGAGAATTAGACAGAATCTCTGGAGGGGTGAGCAACAACCATCAAGCAGCTACTTCACAACCAGGCTGGGCAGAGAACGGACAGAGAGCAGCCCTGGGGAAGGACCTGGGGGTGTTGGAGGATGAGAAGCTCAGTGTGCCCCGGCCATGTGCTCTGGCAGCCCAGAACCCCACACTGTGTGCTGGGCTGATCCCCCAGCATGGGCAGCAGGGCAGGGGGGATTCTGCCCCTGTGCCCCACTCAGGTGAGACCCCACCTGCAGAGCTGCCTCCAGCCCTGGCCTTCCAGCACAGGAAGGACGTGGAGCTGCTGGAGAGAGTCCAGGGGAGGCCACGGAGCTGCTCCGAGGGCTGGAGCCCTTCTGCTCTGGAGCCAGGCTGGGAGAGCTGGGGCTGTTCATCTGGAAAAGGATCTAGGGAGTCCTCAGAGCCCCTTCCACTGCCTAAAGGGGCTCCAGGAGAGCTGGGGAGGGACTTTGGACAGGGATCTGGAAGGACAGAACAGGAGGGAATGGTTTCCCATTGCCAGAGGACAGGGATAGATGGGATAATGGGAAGGAATTCTTCCCTGTGAGGGTGGGGAGGCCCTGGCACAGCGTGCCCAGAGCAGCTGTGGCTGCTCCTGGATCCCTGGAAGTGCCCAAGGCCAGGTTGGATGTGGCTTGGAGCAGCCTGGTCTGGTGGAAGGTGTCCCTGCCTGTAGGATGAGATGGGCTTTAAGGTTTCTTCCAGCTCAAACCATTCTGGGATTCTAAGTGATGGCAGCCACACAGATCCAGCCACCACTGAACCAGCAGCCCACACACATCCACGACAATTTTAAGTTTTGATTGTCTTTTTTACAGCAAAAAATATCAGCTAACAAACCAAGAACGAGCAGTTTATAAAAAAGGGGAAAGTTTGCCAAAGAGGTGAGAAACAACTGAAAGCTGCAACTGGAATCCTTGCAGTAAGTTGGGAGCATGCCTTCTCCTTAATTTTTGTTTTCCCACCTAACCAGTAGCCCATGGAGAAGCACAAGGGTTACAAAGTACCACAACAAACAGAGGGATAAGCCTAAACACAAACTACATGGCACTTCCTATGAAAAAATGACTGGCCCAGCAGTAATAGGAATTTAAAAATAAATAAAAATTGAGATGTTGACTTCTCTCTCACCCTTTCAATCCTGTCATTTATTTGCTTAAAGGCACACAACAGGTTTCATGCCACTGGATGCCTATTACATTCTTGGAAGTGAATGTTATTTTTTTCAGGAGGAGAAACCTCAAGCTAATCACTATGGTGCAAAACATGATGACAAGGTACCCACTGCCAAACACTTGAAGCTTGTGCCAAATAATGGGGCAATCTGAACTGATTTCAAAGGGGTTCGAGTTTCCTCTTTTGAGGAACATCCTTATTAAAGCAATGTTTACCCCAGGGTATTTAAGAGGATATGGCTATTTCAGTTTGTGGAGGTCCTGGGGCTATGGGATGGTGCTGACCTGGCACAGGGACCATGAGCTCCTGTGCAGGGATACTCCCTCTCTTAGGGATTGCATGAGCTCACTGGGAAGTGCCCCCCTCCCTTAGCTGTGCATCTGGGGGCTTCCCATCAATGAAAGGAAGAAAATCCCCCAGCAATATTATCCCAGCTCCTAAGGAGGAGCATTCCAAGCAGCAGTGCAAGTGCAGAGGGAATGCCACAGGAAACTGGAAAATGACATTCACTGCAGCTGTTTGGCACTGACACCTCGATAAATCAAACCTCCTTTGCTCTGCCTGGTTCTCCAAGAGTTTTCTCCCTGTGTGCACCATGTGTGAGGCTCCTACCTGCTCATGTGTGCTCACACCCCTGCTCAGCTGGCAATGTTTAGAGCCCACAGCTGTGCTGCTATCAATGGACTGGATGGAAAGATAAAAGACTCCAAAATATCACATTCCCACCTGGTTTATGAGGGGTAGTGGGTCCTCGTGGCACAGGCCTGTTACTGTAGGCATGGGGGAGTGGGTGGGGAGGAATAAACACATGAGACAAACCCAGAATAAACCAAACTCCCTTGTTTCTCTTGCTCATGGCAAAATTACATTGTCTTGGAGAAAGAGTTAACTCAGATCCTTATTTTAGCCTCAAGTCAATCCTTCCCTAATTAGCCTTTTAAGGCATGGGCTATTTCCATAACCCAGATAGCAGCAGGGCTGTTTCCTACACTGACTGAGTCGATGCTGCTGCATTCCCCACCTGCTTTTTCCCTACAGACCCACAGCTGGCACTGCCTTACCACTGCAAGGATTTCAATGCTCATGTGTTGGTTTCATCATTCAAAACCTCACTGCCATAAGAAGCTCTTCTCCAGGCCCTCTCATTCCCACCTGGCACCTTTCTGTAACCACCTGAACTCCCACCACCTTCTCCAATACCCCCAGGAGCTTGCAAATCTCACTGTGGTGATGGAGAGGGAAATGAGCATCACCTCTACCCACCTGAGAGTCCCCACCACCTTCTCCAGTACCCACGGACCCCCAGGAGTCTGCAGTCCCCCCCATGGCTCTGGACAGAGAAACCAGCCCCTCCTGTCAGTCTGCTCCAGGCACAGATCAGGGCTCTTGTGAGGTTTTTATCACTCTCTCGTGTGCCCAGGTGCATAAGAGGGAGAAATGAGTCAGTCTGAACATGTCTGACCTTAAAAACTTGAGGTTTGAAAGAAATGAAACCATTTCCAGCACACTGGAATGGTTCACCACCAGTTATCAGGCTGGTGACCAACACTGCACCCTTTAGTGAGGAGTGGTAAGTGCAGTGGTTAAACTAATGAGGGAAGCCCATCCAAACCCACAGGGGACAGTTTTAGATTATCTGAACCATCCCAAAGACACTCCAGCTGCAGAAGAAAGAAACCACCTGTTCCTGATTACAGTTAACAGCCCAGGGCAACCAGCAGCCACAGAAGCCTAAAGGCTGAAGTTCCCTAGGTCACAAACTGCTTCTATTAATGCCACAGCAATGGGTTAAAACTCAAATATTTTGGGCAATACTTTTTCCAGACCAAGATCTGTCCCTTCAAACAGAGCAGGCAATGCATATCTGATTTGAGCAAATACCAGTGCTGGAATTAATGTAGTGCTCCCATCTAAAATTAGCCTGGCTGTTAAAAACTAATTCCTCCAGGCTTTGACTCCAGCATGATAATATTTCTTGATGGTGAAGAGGCTGCCTGTACAAGGATACAGACCTAGAGGGTTTGTGACAGCTTCTCCCATGACTCTGGAGCTATCAGCAGTGCTGCTGGGAAGCATTCCCAACCTTCCAGCACCTTGGGAGAGGGGGATACCAGCTCTGGTTTGGGGAGTACAGGTAACTACCTTGACTCACCTCCTGCTGCAGGTGGTTTTCTTCATTTATTTTTTTTTTTTGTGGTGTTGAAATTATTAAACTACAGCACAGGCCAGTTCATCCTCAGGGGTGAAAGCTGAACACAAACCTGGTTTCACCAGCAATATTGAAGTGTTTATGGAAAAAGTGCAGTTTAACAAGCTGGTCAGGTTCAGCCTTATTTTTACCAGGGAGGTTTTCATCCAGCAACAGCCTATCAGGTTAGCCATGTTCCAGGACAGGGGGAAACTACCATCCCAGCAATTCCCTACACCACCAACACAGCTAACCCCAGCACAGGGACTCTGGCAGCTGCTTAAAACCTGTTGCTGCAGAGGCACCATCCCAAGTTTCATTAAAGCATCCTCTTTCCAAAGGAAACCACAGCCACAGGTCTCCGAGGGTCAGACACCAAACGGCAGCAGCAGCAGGCTCTGCTGGGAGCGTGTGCTGAGCAGGGGAATACAGAAAGGAAAAGCTGCTTACTCTGAGTGTCTTTGCGATCGGGGAAGGAGAGGACGGGGGAGAGTCTGACTGAGCCTTCCTGCTGCGAGTATATTCCTTACTCCTGGTGTACAGGGACGACATGGCCTTGGCTGAGAAGCAACACCAGTCTTGCTCTCCTGTCGCTCTACGGTGCTGGGCAGGTCCTTCTTCCAAGGTCAGAACAAACTAATTAAACTATTCACAGCTCTGGTAATTAAACCCTCCTGTTTAGGGTGTATAATTTTAGGCATTAATCTGCTGCAGGAATTGCTGAGGCTCCATGATGTTTCTTGTCCAAGCAGAAGCAGAGATGTCAAGGACTCGCTGTGCTCCAGTGCCGGGTGCTGCTCTGTGCCAGCCTCACTGCCCGGGGCCCATCCCGACTTCTCCTGCTCCAGAGTGTGCCACAGGCCCAGAGGGATCAGCCTCTCCCCACAACTGCAGGAGGCAGAAACTCCCAGCTCAAGGAGAGAGCTGGAAACTAGCTGGGTTTATCTAGACACGAAGCTTTTGCCAAAAAAAGCTAAAAAAAGGAAAGGAAAAGCAAAGCCTGATTTACTCCGGAGCGCGGCCGCGGGCTCTGCCCTTGCTGCACGGAGCTGCACGTTTTAAGAGAAACACAAAAGCATAAATCAGGAACAAACGCTGCTTTGGAAAGGGGCAGTCCAGCTGAAGTTGGGTTTTGTTCCATCCTCCTCCTCCTCCTCCTCCTCCTCCCGTCCCTCCCGCTGCTGCCTTCTGACATTCTGACATTCCAGATCCTGACTCGCTCCAAGAGGAATGCTGGAGGGCAGCCAGCAGCAGCGATTCACTTTCAGCTTGGGATTTGGGCTGCCAAATTGGGTTTGGGATTGGTTTTGGGATTTGGGCAGGAAAAAAAAATGCAAAAAAGAAAATGTAAAGGGGGAGAAGAGAAAATCCCTCCCAAGCTTCTGAGGCCTGGTGGGCTCAGTGGGATGTTGGAGGCGAGCTGAGGGCACTTTGCACAGGCTGAACTCCAGAAGGTGTGTGCAGCTTTGACAAAGGGCAATGATTTAAAGGCCATGAAAGGGAGGACACACTTGGGCAGCACAACAGGATTTCTGTTGTTTGCTCACAAGCCTGTTGGAGCAGTGGAAGGGCGGCACAGAGCCTGTGTAATGTACACGGGCTCAAGGGAGTGTCTGGAATCAAGGAGGAGGGAGAGGAGCTCGGATGAAAGGACAAAGGGTGTGGACAGCATGTACCTCTCCCAGACTTGCAGCTCTCTGCCAAGCTCTGCTGCTGCACAGGCTCAGTGGCAAGATGGCTCTCTGAAGGTGAGTGTGTGTCCCTCATGTCCCACTGAAATAGGCCCACGGGATGTTTGTTTGAAAAATGCCTCAAACAAGCTCACAGAACCACAGAGAGTCACTGAATGGTTTGGGGTGCAAGGAACCTCTGGAGATCATCCAGACCAACCCCCCTGTCCAGGCAGGGTCACTTAGAGCAGGTGCCTGTCCTGGCACCACATCAGCAGCACGTGTCCTGCTCCAGCTTCACATCTGTTCAATATCAAACATTACCCACCAAGGCCAGATTGGAGCTTGGGGCTTGGAGCAACCTGGTCTAGTGAAAGGAATCCCTGCCCATGGCAGTGGAGTGGAGTGAGATGAGCTTTAAGGTCTCTTCCAATTCAAACTATTCTATCAAGTGCAGAATAGTATCTATATAAAAATATTTTAAGAGCATTGTCCCACTCCGTGTCGCTCTGAAATCTTGCCCCTTTTTGCACTCTGCTTGGCACCTGAGTAATTTAACTGGAACAGAGCTGGGCAAAGAGCTTGGAACAGCAATTACTGGAATTCCTCCTGCCATCCAGCATCTTGGGGAAAACAGCATCACAGTGTAGCAAGGGAGAGCAGGAGATGGGGCTGCCAGACTTCCCTGCTCTAAGAAAGTCACAGCGAGATCAGGTTTCTCCATACTTCTTCAAGAGGAAGGAGGGGACTAATCATTTACTGACTGCAGGAGAGGGGAAAAGGGGTTTGGAGAGGTCTAATTCTGCCTGGTAATATCTCTGCATTCCCCTTTCAAGGTAAGGAAATGAAGTCCAGGCACACAAGAAGGCAGTGACAGGCACCCCGCTGCTCTGGGAGGCTGGGGCAGGACCTTGATCTTTCCAGCCTCCATCTGTTGCACTCATCACACACCTCTCCCTGTGCCTGGAGCCCGACTCAGCTGTACAACAAGGTAATTCAGACACTTTAGATCCATATTTATAGACCCTGCACACAGGGTGATCCTTTCACACCGCTCTCAGTTTCTGGAGTTTCAAAACAGTGTAAGTGAAACTGGGTGAACTGGCTGGCAGAGCACTGGAGTGTCCCAATCCCAGCTCCAGGGCTGACAAAGCCCAGTTTAGTCACCAAGGTGGAGTTACACAGCTCTAAATTGCAGTGTTTGGCTTCCCCTCCCATCCAGCCCCAAATAAACCAGCCTCACATCCCTCCAAGCTCACGTTTCTGCCGAGGAGGGGCAGGAAAGCTCCAAAATCAACATTTTGGTATAGAACTCACAGCCCAAATTTAAAATACAGCCTGAGCCATTCCATACTAATTATTTAGTGACCCAATATAGATCTCACACAGACTGACTAACACAGCTTGGTGGCCATCAACTCATTTTAGAGAGAAGGGGAGGCTTGGTTAGCCAGGACACAGAGAGCAGCAAGAGATGCAATATGGCAAAACAGGTTTCAGCATCATTCCAACAAATGCCTGAATTAGGAGTTTCTTCCTTCTGTTTTGTAGAGTTTACTTTCAAGTAATCCCCAGTGGAAGTATGAAACATGACTCTCCTTCAGTGTGCTGCTGTTCCCCACAGCCTCAGCTCTGTCATGTTCAAGGTCATCGTTTAGATCCGACTGTTCCTGTCTGTTCAGGAGATTCCTCAGTCACAACAAGGCTGGTCCACGCTTCAGCTGTGGTGCTGTGTACTTTACTAAGGGATAGTTATACAGCTTTCAGAAAGACATGCACAAAAATGATCTTCCATGAGCATTTCCACAAGCACTGCACACCAAGGATGTCTGAATGTTGATTTCATGCTCTGGCCTATTTCTGGGCAAAATCACCTTAAAGTTTCTTCTTACCTTGGACTACAGCAGCACAACTATACTACAGTACTGTGTCCTTCCCATGTTTATAAAGAGGGTATTCCCATAGTTAGAGCTGTGGTCTTGGCTATGATCACTCTTTTTACACCTTCCCCAAAAAGTGGTCAGGTTCTTCCCCCTGAGGGTGCTGGCACTGCCCAGGCTCCCCAGGGAATGCCAGAATCCCGAGGCTGCCAGAGCTCCAGGAGTGTTTGGAGGTGCACAGGGTGGGATTGTTGGGGTGTCTGTGCAGGGCAGGGATGGACTGGGTGATCCTGGTATGTCCCTTCCAGCTCAGAAGATTCTGCTACTTCCTTTTCCATTCAGATGTCTGCCCTCTCCCTTCCTTTGGTGATGATGCCTGGGTTTGTATTCCATTTTTAAAATTAGTTAGACAGGAGAACTCATATGCACAAAAATGATGTACCAGAAATAGGATGAAACCCTGAGCTAAATATTTGAGAGAAAAATACATACACCCTTTTTATCTGTATTGAAAATCTTCACCTACAGAACATGATGCTGGTAAAACAAATGTCAGCAGCACTGCAATATTCCAACCTGCAGCAGACAAAAATGGGAAACAAATATAGGAGTTAAAGCCAGAGCTGCAGTGATGCTCAGGGATGATGCAAGCTCACAGCACATTCCCTGAGCACAGGGGAGGAGAAGCCCTCTTGGGAGACCAGAATTCTAATACAACTTGAAGAATGAGAGTAGTTGGTATTTTTGGAACAAATTATCCCAAAACTATCTCTTGAAAGTCCTAGCTGTCATTTTTCAAACCAGGTTTACCACATACCTCACTGAATTCCTTCCCTTCCAGCTGAGTCCTTTCACCTGCAGCCAAACCTCCTCTATCTCCCAGCACAGGCACATGCTGGGCAAAGTTTAACAATCCTGAGATTGGCATCACCACAGGATGTCCTATACTGGTGGTTACTTCAGCCCAAAATAACATATAATAATGGATATTGGTGGTTATTTCAGCCCAAAATAACAGCCATGCCTTGTGCACCTTTAATGTGCATCACCACTTTGGTCCTGGACGAGGATCTTCCCTGCCTTACACTCGTCCCCCACTACATCCAGATCAGAGCAAGAGCTGTGCCAAGGACAGGCTGTGACCAGCCCAAGGAACAGCTCTGGTTTAACACACAGGGCTCCACAGCCACAGCAAGGGTTATGCCCAGAGGGCCACTGCACCAGGGAACTAGTCACTGGATCTTGCAGTAAATTGTCACTATCCTATCCTGCCCTGTCTCCTATCCTATGTCCTATATATCCTATCTATATCCTATCCTATCATCCCAAAACACTGGGAAAGGAATTCACCTGGAAAGAAAAGACTGAGCCTCGTTAAGCCTCTCGCTGTCACCTCTTTATTCATTGCACCCACCACTTTCTGTGCAAAGAAATCCTGCTTGTTCTGGAGAGATGCTGCTTATTTTGGTGCATAATGAGTGAATTTGGAATTGGCAGCACAGTCACTTGTCCCAGGGGATGTGACCAAAAGGCAGCCTTCAGAAGTACACAGATCAGAGAACCCAGAGAATCACAGTGTCATCAAGTCCTGAACAGATCACCAGTCCTCTCACTGATTCTGTGTTCTGGGTGTGTCTGTGATATTTCCTGATCAGGATTTTCTGCTTTGGCCACAGAGATGCTTACAGTGCAGAAGGACTGGACTCCAGCTCAGGACTTGATGGCACTGGATGGTTGATTGTTTTTTTGTGTTTAATTGATCTTTTTCAATCTAAAAAATTCAGTGTCTCAGCTTCACTCTTACCCTCTGCATTGCTTCTTAACTCTCACGTTCTCATGACACTACCTGAGCAGGTAATTCTGACTGAGTATGTCTTTGTACAGTAAGAGAACTAGAAACTGGCTCCAAAACACAGATTTTTATTCCTGGGGTACAGTCATGGGCACCTGAGGAGCTGCTGGATTACAGAAATTAATGTGCTTTACAGCAAGTAAAGCCAAAGAACTGTCTGTATATAGCTACATAAACACATATGTATGAATTCCTTTAGCAGTAACAAGACCAACACCTATTACCTTTAAAATAAGTTATTAAAACATTACATTACTATAGTCTACAATTTGTACTTCTGGGCATTTGATTTAGCTTATTTAATGGAACTTTGTATCTCAAGATTTAATAATTCAAATTATTAATATTATTATTATTATTACTATTACTGCTATACAGCAACTGTACATTATATATAAACCCAACTGCAAATAAATGACTTTTGAATCAACCTCAAGCTTTACCAGGGTCAAACAGAGCTTGCAGGGTTTATTTAGCACTGCAGAAGGCAGGCAGGGTTATGCTGGGCAGCAGGACTGGCAGTAGCTGTTCTGTAAATGGATGTGCAGGCTCTGCTGGAGTTTCCCATAAATGGAATCTGAATTGGAGGAGGGAACACTTCCATCTGCAGAGCACAGGATTCCCAGGAGCACATCTGCCAGGGTGCCACACAGACAGAGAGCAGGAGGAAGGGGTCTTCCTCTCCTCCCAGAGACACACAGCAGCTGAGAGTCTGTAACTACATCTGTAGCATCATTCTTCTCCCACTTTTTATTCCCATCTCCAAATTAATCACAAGAAAAGCTGGAAGCACCATGGCATACCTGGATTAGCACTGAACAGCACATGCAGACCATTTAGTGGGGGCTGAGAACAGCACACTTTAAACAGAAAATTTCAGAGTTATTTTCTTTTTACTTTCTTATAAAAAGCAAGGGTGAAGACAGTTCAAAAAGCAGCATTGCCAGCAAGAAAACATCATTTTAGCGCCTGCAAGCATCTGCATGCAGGAGGAACATCTTCCAGCAGTTCTGTGGAGCAGAGTTGAGTTTTTGGAAGAAAAGGTAAGGTGCCTTGGACACTCAAATCCAGCAGGTCAAGAAGCCTGGCTGCTCACTGACCCCTCTGGGGACATCCCTAACTTCAGAGGGGGAGAACTGCATCTGAAGTAAAGGCTGCAGAGAGGGAGATGGTTTCACTGTCTTGAGTTCATCACCATTTGAAGATAAAGCTCAGGACAAGCCCAGTAAACCAATCTACATCTGCACTTGTACAGCAAAGGCACAGGAAATCTGAGATAGGGCCTGGAGGGGGCAGACAAACCCAGAGCTGGAGAGTATCAAAGGCAGGCACATTTCTGAGAGAGCCCACAGATGTTCATGTTCCCTCTCTGAATGTGCTGTTAAACTGTATTTCACAGAATCACAGAATACCCTGAGCCAGGAGTGACCCACAGGGATCATCCAGTGCAGCTCCTGGTCCTGCACAGGCACCCCAACAATCCCACCCTGTTCACTCAGCCTTGTCCAAATGTTCCTGGAGCTCTGGCAGCCCCTGGGCTGTGCCCACTCCCTGGGCAGTGCTCTGGGGGAAGAACCTTTCCTGACCTCCAGCCTGAGCCTGCCCTGGCACAGGCTGATGGTGAGAGGTTACAGAAATGGGTGGCAACAGTGGCAATAACCAGAAACAACAAACCAGCACCACAAAAGGCTCCTGTTGAAGGGGACAGATGTGGTAGCTTTACAAAATATAAATTTCTCTGAGATCACAGACAGGATTCTGTTCAGGCTGTAAATGCAGCCATGGCTACAACCCCAGCACTGCCTATTGTCACATCATAATCCTGGCCAGGTCTGTACACCAGAGATTGCTCTGGTGGCCATGGAGAGGTTGCTGTCCACCCAAAACCTGGCTCTGCCTTTTCACAGTGGGGCCTCTTTCCTGAACTCTGTATCATGTTTTGTTCAAAAAAAGCATTACAATAAAATCACAGAATCACAGAATCAAGGATTGTTGGAAAAACCTTTGAGCCCAACTCTTTCCCCACCACTGCCATGTTCAGCACTAAACCATGTCCCAAGTGCCACCCACCAGGGATGGTGACTCCACCACTGTCCTGGCCATCTGTGCCAGTTCCTGACCACCTCTTCAGGGAGGAAATTTTCCCCAATATCCAACCTGAACTTCCCCTGTCTCAGCTTGAGGCCGTTTCTTCTTGTCCTGTCCCTGTTCCCCGGGGGCAGAGCACAACTCCTCCCTGGCTGTCCCCTCCTGGCAGGGAGTTGTGCAGAGCCAGAAGGTCCCCCCTGAGCCTCCTTTTCTCCAGGCTGAACCTCTCCAGCACCCTCAGCTGCTCCTCCTCAGACTCTTCTCCAGCTCTGTTGCCCTTCTCTGGACACACTTCAGCAAACCCAGAGAGATGCTTTGCTCTCCCAAGTCCAGTTTGAGCACTGCTCATGCACAAAATCATTTGATTTCATCCAGTTCCAGCCATTAAGGTTAAAGTAGTGTTGGAACATAATATTTTCCAGGGGAAGCTGTCTGGTAGTTGCACACAGCAAGTGTTTCCTGACAGGTTCCTCTTCCCACCCAGGTTTCTTACAAGGAGGAACACAACAGCAATTTGCACAGCTATGAACAGGCCATGTCAGGGAAGCTGAGAAAGCAAACAGCAGTACAAGAACCAGATGGAAACTGCTATTTCAAGCTAAGGGACTTTCCAAAATATGACATAGAGAAATAAATATCTCACAGCCCTCACAATAGTCATGATCCATTCTGCTTTTTATCTACATTCATCAGATTCTTTGTGCTCACCACAGCCACCCCCAGCTGTAAAACCTGTCAGCTCAGCTGTGGGAATCACGGGTGACACACAGCAATATTCCAGTGCCACTGGCCAGGCCAATCTGGAACCTCAACACACTGTCATCTATCTAAGTGTGCTTCAAGCCTGTTTGTGACCATCCCTCCCCAGCAGCACCTTGTGGTGCAGAAGTTTATGTCCACTGCCAAGGATGAAATCTAAAATCAATGAAAAGTCTGATGAAACACCCACTCAAACCCACCCACAACAGTGCCCAGCACTGGGTACCTGGTAGGTACCAACCACAGAATCACAAATGGCCTGGGTTTGAAGGGACCTTAAAGCTCACCCAGTCCCCCATGGGCAGGGACACCTTCCACTGTCCCAGGCTGCTCCAAGCCCTGTCCAACCTGGCCTTGGACACTGCCAGGGATCCAGGGGCAGCCACAGCTGCTCTGGGCACCCTGTGCTGGGGCTCACCACCCTCACAGGGGAGAATTTCTTCCAAATACCTGATCTAAACCTCTCCTCTGACAGTGGGAAGCTGTTTCACCTTGTCCTGTCACTACATGCTCTTATAAAAAGTCCCTCTCCATCTTTCTCATAGGTTCCCTATAACGAGCAATGAGGTGTAAATTAACTGGAGCAGGTGGGAAATTCCTGCCAGGAGTTTTGCAGCTTAAGGATTCAACATCTTGACAAAGCAAACAATGAAGCAGCTTCTGCCAAATAATGTTACTTTTCATAAAGTCCATGCCCAAGAGCAAAAAAACTAACAATGACTCCACACATGAGGCTTTGTCTGAAGAGAAGTATGTGGGATATAAACTCTGAACAAAGTGACCTTTTAAAGACACAAGGGACAAACAGCATCGCCACACTTGTATCACAGCAACATTTTTCCTACACTGGTTGTTTCCAAATGGTATTTTATTGCCAGAGAATTTGACTCCAATTTTCCAAACAAATTCAGATTACTTCTAAGCTCTATAGAAGTATATCTAGCTGTAAGGCAATACAGCTTCTGCTTTTCATTCCCTCTGGACATATCTGGGAGATAAATAATTTACTACATAAATGTGTGACAGCACATGTGCCAGCCTGCACAAGATGGCAGGAGATGAGGACAATCAGCTTCACAGGGGCTTTGCTAGAGGGAAGCATCCACTGGAGACACAGAATGGTTTGGGTTAGCGGAGACCTTAAAGCTCATCTCATTTTTACCCCCTGCCATGGGCAGGGACATCTTCCTCTATCCCAGGCTGCTCCAAGCCACATCCAACCTGGCCTTGGACACTTCCAGGGATCCAGGGGCAGCCACAGCTGCTCTGGGCACCTGAGCCAGGGCCTGCCCATGCTCACAGCCAAGAATTCCTTCCCATTATCCCATCTATCCCTGTCCTCTGACAGTGGGAAACCATTCCCTCTTGTCCTGTCATGCCATGCTGTGTCCCCAGTCCCTCTCCAGCTTGCCTGGAGCCCCTTTAGGCACTGGAAGGGGCTCTGAGCTCTCCCTGGAGCCTTCTCTTCTCCAGGTGAACACCCCCAGCTCTCCCAGCCTGGCTCCAGAGGGGCTCCAGCCCTCGGAGCAGCTCCATGGACTCCTCTGGACTGGCTCCAGCAGCTCCACATCCTTCCTGTGCTGGGACCCCAGAGCTGGAGGCAGATTCTCACACTGGGGAGAAGGGCCAGACAGCAGGGCCTGAGCATGACACACCTGAATTCCTTGTGCTGCAGCCCCCTCCCACTGCCCCAGTCCCTTTTCTCCAGGGCAGACACCCGTGTCACCCCGACACAGCCACCAGGGCCCACCCAGATATCGACTGCTGTAGGCAGGAATTGGAATTCAGCAGATGAGATTTTCTGGAGGATGACTTCAGTCACATCAGGAGAGACATCCTCCCCCAGCCCACTGGATGGCTGACACTGAGGTACGATAATCAGCTCCCAGAGGGGCTCAGAACCTGCTCCAAGTAGTTCAGCAGTTGGAGATATTTCTCCTTTCCATGGTTTTGAACATGTCACGAGGAGACAGATTTTGACAGTTTCCCACAAAAAGTGACAGGATGTGCTGTTACATGCATAAGCACAACCATACACTGTTAACCTTTAAAAGGTCAAAAATCACCAACACAAATAGACATAAAACAATAGTGAGATTTATTCTGTCTCTGGGGTATGGTCCAGGAGCAATGCTGTACTCAGGCTGGTGGGTCTGGGCTGACATTCACCCAGGACTGAGCACTCCTGAAGCCCACACAGCTCTGGAGAGAAGCACACGTGTGCCATGGATCCTGCTGCCACTCTATCCCTCACACTGCTCCCAGCTCCTGCTGGGAAGAAAGCAAGAGGATCCCAGGACCCTGTGCAATTGCTGCCACGAGTGCAAAGGAGAAGCAGCCTGGGGTGAACTGGGATAATGTGAACTGACTGCACAGGCCTCCCAGCAATGCCATCAGCAGCCAAGGGAGCTGGAGGTGGCTGATGCAGGGCCAACCCCAGCCCCATGGCTGCAGGGGAATGACTTGCTGACAACTGAGAAAGATCACCCACCTCAGACTGCACCACAAGTCTGACAACAATCTACCAAACAAGATGCTAAAGCATAAAGTTACCGTAAATAGTTATGAGTTTGTGACCTTGGGAATCACTCCTGGAGGACTGGCTGTTTTGCACAATCTTCAGGATTCACAGACTGGTTTTTAGCTGGTTTTGTGTTACTCATCCCCATCCCCATCATTGCTTCACATTACACCTTCCTAATTCAACAACTTGGCGAATTAGAGAACTCATCTGAAGGTATTTAGCTGTAACCTGTAGTCACACAACCCACTTGGGTCACTTGGCTTTAGGCACAAACAAGATGTTTTCCCAGAGCTGTAAACTGGTGCTCAGAGCCAGGCTGAGAAGTGAAGTGCTGTAACAACAGGGAGAGAAGCCACCCAGGCTGATGCCCTTCTCCACATACTGAGGTTAAGAAAATCCAACACAAGCACATCAGGCTGAAGAACTTACAAGGCAAATCCTCTGAGCAGATGTGAAGCATTTTTGTAGGAATATTTGCAGAATTAATTTTAATTTCCCTGCTGTCTGCCCCCTCCACCTCCCAGAGAATCCAGGGCACTCAGAACATGAAGAGGATGTTCCTCACCACATTCAAGCTCGATGGTAAAGCCTCAGCTCATGTTCCTTCCTGCAGCACGTTGCTGCTATTTCATATTGCTATACATATTAAAGATCTTTCCTTGCAGCACACACAGCCCATTAGAACAATTTGTTTATAAACAGGACTAAACAGAGCCAATCTCTCCCAGCCTTATGTTACACAGAATTAAATGCTCTCTAATTTAACTGCACGATGCAAGTGACGCATGGTGCCACCTACGTGCCCTTGGACAGGAGCCAGATGGTTTCCCTCCCACATCACACCACATCTCTGCTAGAAATAAACATTCAAGGGTAAAACCAGGGGAAAATCCTCATATCCCCAGAAGGGACCCTGGGCCAGTAGCAATGAAGCACAGGATGAACACCCCCATACAGAACTGTCTGCATTGAAAGGATTTGAGTTTCTTAGCAGCTGGCCAGAAGTTCACCTATTTTGTTCCTTTTACTGGTCAACTTTCCCTTGTGTACCAGCAAAACAGCTCAGCTCTTGCAGACATACCTTACCATAATAGGCAATGTGAGCCCTGAAAGTGGAGGACTCGGAGCCTTTCTTGGCTTCCAAACACGGTCCATGGGCTTGGCTGCACAATAACATCTGGGGACCCCCAGGGCTCCCAGTACACCCAGTCCAGCTACAACAGGACATTGATAAAACACTTAACAAAAACCAGTCCTGATCTTCTAGGTATTAATCACATCCATCTTTCACAAAAAGGCAAACAGCATGGTGACAAAAACTGAACTAAGCCTCTGTGGAAGGATAAAGTGTCACTAAAAGCAAAAATACAGGTGAAAAATAGGACACACCAAAATCAGGACTCCCAGGTCATAGCTCTGAATCAGCAATAACATTGAGTTTACATAAGGAATTTTCCTTCATCGTCCTCCTGTAGAACTTGTGGAATTAAGCTTAGAAATTCAGCCCTTCTAAGACAGAGATTTAATTTACACTGGTATCCAGCTGCATCTGGTGATTTCATGGTAACAATACAGGTAAGCAGAACACTTATTTACAAACCAGAGTGAACCTAGTTCATTCCAAAAATCAAAGTGCAGCAAGACAGGAATGGAGCCTATTTAATCCACTTACTGCAACTGTAATTCACAATCAAACATTTCAGTGCTATTCCTCCATAAAACTTAATTCCTTTAGTGTGTCTGGGGTTTATACTGGGCTATACAGACTATCCTGAAGGCAATTCATGACAACAGACATTCTGATACTTTTACTGCCCAGAAATTGTTATTTTATGAACACAACACTCAGTGTACTCCTCTGAATTTAAAGTTTTCTTTTGACAAATTCCCCTGTGGGTGAGGTACATCTGTAATGCTCTGGCAGAGAACTGCAAGGAGAAACAATCCTTTAAACGATTATAAACATTTTCTACTTGTTCTCTATGTTCTGTCATTTACAATGTACTTTTCTTCCAAATTTGTTCCTCATTGTTCCTGCTGTGCAATGATGACAGAAGCTGCCCAGAGCAGCTGTGGCTGCCCCATCCCTGGAAGTGTCCAAGGCCAGGCTGGATGGGGCTTGGAGCAGCCTGGGCTGGTGGAAGGTGTCCCTGCCCATGGCATCCCTCTCATGGCATGTCCATGGGACTGGATGAGCTTTAAGGTCCCTTCCAACCCAAACTAGGCTGTAATTGATTCTATTATTTTAAGTCAGGGCCAAGTCAAAACCAGCAGTCAGGGATAAGGAAAACCTGCTCTGAAAGGGAACACTGGAACATTCTCTTTAGTCTTCATCATCATCCTCCAGCTGCTGCATCCCAGACTCGGCCATTGATCCCTATCCACAATGACTCTGTTGTGCTTGTCCTCACTGGCCTCACCAGCACTGGAATTCCCATTGGTATTTTGCAGTCAGTGGCTTGAGGGAACAGGGAAAGTTTCCCAGCTCCAGCTTCCCCCTGGCTCACTCTGAATCCAACACGAGCTTTCAGACTCCCCAATTTTTATTTTCTGACAAACAGAGACAAGACCGTGGCCACGCTTTTCCCCCACCTCTGTTTTGAGCTCAGGTCTCCCCAGACCACACAAAATCCTTCCTTTGAAGCTCCTTCCCACTGGAATCACAGAAAAACCTCTCCTAAAGCTGCTTCCCCAGAGGCTTTTTCCTGCTGAAGTCCTTGTACCCTTGAACATTTATTCCACAATAAAACTTTGTCTGCTCTTCCAACTTTCCAGAGCGCGCACAGGCAGTCTGCATCCCAAGGAGGGAGGTTGGGTGGGAGCAGAACACATGGAGAATCCTGACACATCCCACTATGAGACCTCTTATTGCCTAAACCTCAGCCAAAGTGTCTGGGCTGGTTTCCCACTCTGGTGCTTGTGAGCTCAGCCAAAATAATTCATCCACTTTCTGAAAATTAGAACAACATGTATTTGCTCCCTTTTTTTTTTTTCCCCCCCAAAACTGCCTTCACCTTTCCTGTGCTAGTCTCACTGCAGAGTTGGAGGAGGGATTTCAAGTAAGGCCCTTTTTTTGGTTTCCATGAAAAACATCCTGATATCAGCCAAGATATAAAAACTCTGGAGCAAAAATATAACTGTTCCCATAAAATCAGTTTCTTTGGGGTTCTGCTACTAAAATGGGACACTCCAGACTGTTCAAGTTCACAACCTGGTGACATTTGGCACCTGCCATTCTAGAACTATAGATAGTGAAGAATTAATGATTATTAACTGTACTTTCTTATTGGCACTAGAATTGAAACCAGAGAGCTGTTCCATGATTCCTGCCAAAGTGATGGCAAAAATCAGAAATCTTTGATTTGGATCTCAAATAAACCAGAGAAGACTGACCAAGTGACATGATGGTGGTGGCATGCATTCAAGAAAATAAACTGGGAATTGGATAAACACAAGAGGACTGGGAAAATGGGAAAACCAGCTCCAGCAGAATGGGAGGAGAGTCTAACCCAGGTCTGAGGTACACTGGGTGTGTAAGAAACCAAGGTGCTGGTGCCCTGAAGCACCTGCATAAATGGGCTGATGGAGCTGAAGGGAAGTTGCTCTGCTCTTAGATGGATCTCACAAGAAAATCACGTGAAGTGTTAGTAAAAAGGAATCCTTGCTGTTAATTTGGGGAAAACCAGCATTATTAATTGTAAGAGACTGGGTGACCTTGAATTTTTGGGCAGCTAGGTTCTCCCAAAGTGCAGCTTATCCATTTACATGAGCAGTGAGGACTGTGCTCAATAAAATTTTCAGCAATTTTAGGACTAGACTCCAGGAAGCCTCCAAACCTGCAGCCTCAGCTACTCTTTTGTCTTAATTTAGGTAATCTGGGACAACTTCCCAGAAGAACAAGACATTCCCAGCAAGTCCCAAACATGCCTGCTGGAAACAAGGTGTCCCTATTATGATTATTACTTTTTACACATTACAAAACTCCCCTCCTTCAGTCTAACTGTGAGGCAGCAGAAATGTCAAAACAATTTTAATGATGATAAATGGCTGAATCCTTCCTGCAGGGTTCAGTGAAGATTTCAGGAAGCTCTGCACTGTGATGAGCAGAAACTCCTGTGGGAAGGGCTGGCCTCCTTGAAGCAGGTGATGCTTTTGTGAGCAGGAATATCTCACGTTGCAAGTGGAGTAATGTGCAAAGTAAGCACTGGGAAAGGACTGGCTGGCATGGAAAGATAAGCACATGCTAAAAACCATCCCAGCACCACATGAGTCTCTGGTCCCAGCAAGGCTTGCTGTAACTTTGCTGCATTCTGACTGAATATTGCAAGAAAGAAAACAAAAACAGAGTCTGAAGAGTGTTATTGCCAATTTTCAGCAAAGAACCAGTTAATTCCAACTAAATGATGCTTCAATCACTCTACTGCATTGCAAAGCATAGGGAAAGGCTACCCCAAGTTCAAGGTTTTCCAGCAAAAATGAAACACCCCACAAGCAGGCTGACCCCTATGCAACCTTACATTTGTTATTTCTCCCAGGTCTTCCACACTGCATTTTAATAGCTTGGAAATGTATTTAGCTTTGACATTGTCAGAGTCAGTCATGTTGTCAGGCCCAAATGTGTTTCAGACAAAGACAAACAAAACCAAAGGAAACCAAGGGAATTTGGAAAGACTCTGTAATTATTATAAAAGGAAAGAAAGAGTCTCAGAGGATGAGACTATTGCAAGAACAGGGGGACACTGACCAACCTCTGACCACTTCCCACAAGAAAACAAATCCATAAGGAGACAGGAGAGCAGATTTCAGAAATACAAAACATCCTGTCCAAAATAACAGCAATTCCAAGATCCAAGGTCACACCTTCCCTGGGACACCTGAGATCCCACTGCCCTGGCACTGCAGCCCCACTGCTGCATTCCCTCCAGGCTCCACAACTCCTGCAGCTCTCCAGGAGCCAACACTGAACTCAGGCCACTCTGCAAATATACCTTATCTTCCAGAAGAGAAATCAGTTAGGAATTTGCTGCTTGGAACTACCTCCCTGTACTCCTGAGCAGAGCCTGAACCTCTCCTATAGACAAGAGCAAAAGCCACAGAACACTCTGTCAGCAGCACCCAAGAATGACATATCAATGATTCATATTCTCACTTACCCGAGTTTCCTTCACTTCTTCATTTCCATCAACTTCATCATCATCCTAGGAGGAAAGGCAAAAATGGAATCAGGCAGCTCTGGAGACAACAAAACTTTATCCCAAGAAGGCAATGTATTGTTTATAGAATCACAGAGTCATTTAGGTTGGAAAAGACCTCCAAGACCTCCAAGTCCAACTTTGATGAAACACAGCACGTCAACTCCAGCACAGCACAAAGTGCCACGTGTGTTCTGAACCCTGTGAGGAATGGTGACTCCACCACTGCTCTGGGCAGCCTGTGCCAGTCCCTAACCACCCTTTCAGAGAAAAAATTACTTGATGCTAACATTAAGGAAACTTCTGTCAAAAGAAATGTCTGTCCAGATGCTTTTGGGTAATCTTCAGATGAGGCTTGGTGTCCTAATGGCCATTTAGCAGATGTTGGTATTGGGGACAGAATGACATCAAGAGATGGCTCCTGCCATTCCAATGCTTCTGAGGAGTCCCTAATACACTGAGGGGAAAAAAACTTGGAAAAACTGCACCTCTGAAATACTGATAGAATACTGACTTCCAAAATATCTCCAGTTCAGTTAGACTCCAGGTGGGAAGACTGGTCATCCCAGGTATCCTGCATAGCTTCTCCAAGCCTTTGCAACTGCTCCAGGGTTTCATGGAACAAACATGAACTACCACAGCATCCCAGCTGACTCTGGATTCAACTATTAACTGTAATTTCATAATTCTTATTATCTCCTGAAAAAGGTGATCTATTTTCCGAGCTGAGGCTCTAACCAAAGTTTGGCAGGTTCAATTTCTTCCCTCAGACTGGAGAAATCCTCTGAAACCAGGACTAAGCAAAACGACCACGACACAGACAGCTCTTCTGCACTTATGCTGTGAGTGTTCCCTGGTGCTGGGAGGGGACCCTGACACAGGTTTTCTTCCTATTGTCTTTCTGTCAAGGGGACTAAAGAGCAGACAAATTTTGGCTTGAAGAAATTTGAAAATACTTCAGGCCGTTTGTGACCTCTTTCCAAAGGAATCAGACTTTGAATCTCTCCTCTGCCATGTGGGCCCTGTCCCAGTCCTGCAGGATTTCCATAAAATAGCTCAGTTACAGGCTGCCCAGAGCCTCCTGCTCGGTCTGACACAGCCCAAACAGGGATGTGAGACCTTTGGAAATGCCAGTCTAAAAGAGAGCTGGAGAGGGAAGAAGAAAATGGAAAAATAGACTGGGAAGAAAACCATGAAGCTTGGAATTGGAAGAAAATTCACCCTGGAGTTTCTAAGGAACTCAAACTCACATCCTGTGTTGAGAAGATGATGCCGGTGCCTCTCCGTCTCTCTTTTGGTCGTCGCCGCTCTCGGATTGACTGCTTGTTCAGGGATCTGTCGTCTGAATCCTGATCTTCACACTCTGGCCAAGCAAAGAAAGACTGCTTTGGTTTCAGTGATTTACATCTGTGCTTTTGCTAAGGTTCTGGGGTTCTTTTCAAGCTCATCAAGGTCATCTTGCCTTGTGTTATATTACATAGGAGTAATTAAACCAAATGAAATGGAATCCCAGTGTCCTACTACAGCTGGATACTCACACTCCTTCCCTCATCAGAGCCAGGGACCTGCCAGCTCTCCCCAAGTCATCCTGACTTACTCCTGCTCTGAGGGTAAGCTGTACTAGGGGAATCTCTTTCTCCAGCTCTAATAGCTAAATACTCCATGATCACTGTCTCATTTATTTATCCACAATGGAAAATATCCTTTTATCCCTGTGTTACAAGCAATAGGAATTTGTTTAACTTCATTTAAACAAATAACATTTGTTTTGTGACATGGCAGCTTCCCTCAGAGTAACAAGTAAACCTGTTCTCTCCATCTGTACACAGTGGAAGTTCTAAAGCACAAGAAAACCCTTGAGCTTTGTCTGTTCTTCACTCTCCTGGTACCTACCATTTTTCTCCATCTCTGTGGCTGCTGCTCTGAAATCTGCTGGATTCACTGAGTCCAGCCCTAGATATTTATTTGTTCGAGTCAGGTATGAACTTGTATAGAGCAGAGGTGCTGCTGTGGAAGGAGACACAGGTGTTGTGGGTTTGTCAGGCTGGGCTGGGCCCCTCAGTCGCCGATAGACGGTCTGAAAACAAAGAGCCATGACAGAAAAATAGTACAATGAAAAGGAAGGAGAAGACTTTGGATTTCAGGGGGTGCAACTTGAGAGTGCAATGTTTTCTTCACCTGTGCTTGACAGATCAGGCCCTTTCTATCACATAAGGATGGGTGTTAAAGTCAGTGTAAGAGCACCCTCCACAGCTGGGAGACCTGGGATCAATCCCTTTGTCCCTACAGCTCATGGCAGGAGACACAAGTTATCTAATATAAATGTATGACTTAGAGTGAAGAAAAGCAGAGGTGATGGTAGGGGCAGAAAACTGGTCTCTCCAGCTTTCCATTACACATGGAACATCTGTGGAAAAATGTGAACGCAAAGCCTCTGCCTAGACTGCATAGCAAGGATGGATCCAGGCCACATTTCTATCATTAGCCTTCTCATTACACTTTCTGGGATTTACACCGTTTTATTTTCTGGCAAGAGCCAGAAAGGTGAAATTCCCAGAGGAGAGCAAAGGCACAGCTAAGCTCCAGCACCTCCACGTGCACCTCCCTCGTGCTGAAGTGGCGCTCCCCAGCCAGCGGTGCCTCTTTTCAGCTAGCCTCTCCCCCTCACAAGACAAAGGTGACCCCCAAAGAATTTCTCCTGGTGTCAGCTCTTCTGAATGGCTTTGTGAGCTCTCAGGGAAGGGGTGCTGAGGCAGGAGGATCACCTCGTCCTCTGTGCTCCTGCCCCAGCGGCCGCGGCTCTCGGGCCTGTCGCCGCTGTCCTGGGCTGTGTCGCTGTGCTGCTCCTGCGCCTGGCGCTCGGCGCGCGAGCGGCTGAACGTGCGCTCGGCCTCCTGCAGCTCCGTCAGCGTCACGCCCTGCAGGGAAACACAACCTTCCAGCCATGCACACAACCACCAAACCCCACCCTGCTCTGCCTTGGAAGGGACAGCACATCTCATCCCACCCCAGCACGGGAAGGGACACCTTCCTCTAGCCCAGGCTGCTCCAGCCCCCATTCAACCTGACCTTGGACATTTCCAGGGATGGGACAACCACAGCTTCTCTGGGCAGCTCATGACAGGGCCTCACCACCCTCACAGACAAGAACTCCCTCCCAGTATCCCATCTAATGCTGCCCTCTGGCAGTGGCAAGCCATTGCTCCTTGTCCTGTCCCTCCAGGTCTCTGGTCAAAGTCCCTCTCCAGCTCTCTTGGAACCCCTTTCGGCACTGGAAGGGGCTCTAAAGTCTCCTTGGAAATTTCTCCAGCCTGAAATTACATTTTCATTCTTCCAGATCAGTTTAAAATGCCACAGACTCACATCTGGTCAGGCTCATGTTTCATCCCTATGGTAAGAGAAAGGGAAGAATTCTGTTGCCTTTCTCAGCCTATTGGCATAATCACTGACTCAAAGCAACCCAAATATATGTGACCACACTACAAACTAAGAGGAAGGCACATTGCAGAAAGCAAAGCTTGGAAATCTAACTCATGTATGCTTGTGGGAGGGTTTTGTAATAACTGCTTGAAGAAAATTTCACCAGAACCTCTCCAAAACAGTGTGAGTGCAGACAAGTCCCCTGTCCTAAGAAATAGAGCAGAGAAAATCCTGCCTCTTTACAGAATCATGGAATGGTTTGAATTGGAAGGGACCTTAAAGCTCATCTCATTTCACCCCCTGCCATGGGCAGGGACACCCTCTGCTGTCCCAGGCTGCTCTAAGGTCTGTCCAGCCTGGTCTTGGACACTTCCAGGGATGGGGCAGCCACAGCTGCTCTGGACAAATGACAGATCAGCTCTCTCCATCCTACATGTGAATGTGAACATTTCCATCCCTCACCTGGGTAGACCTGCGGGTCTGCCGGGCCTGTCTGGATCGTGCCTTCCTCAGGGATTCTGCTTCCTCATCCCGCACTGGAGTCAGATATGACCTGGGAAAAAAAGGCACAGAAGAGGTTAAAGTAAAAGCAGATGATCTGCCTTCCTTGTCTCTGTAGACTCCTGAGCTATTATTCTATTTCTCATGGACAAAAATGAATTTTAGCTCCATCTGCTACTGCTGTTTCTTTGGAACAACTTCCCCATGAGTACACAATACACACATGTTCACAGCACCACCTCCCCAGAGCCTCTCAATAAACCCTTTAGTATTTGGCATGTTCTGTTAAAAAGGTGCACCTATTCTCTACATTATTTGCTCCATTCCAAATAATTGCATCATTAGAAAAAGAACCTCACTCCTCATAACTGCCCTCTCACTCAGACAAAGATCTCAGAACAGAAATCCTGTGCTGGTGCATTCCTCAGACCCTCCTTCCTGTCATCACAGTCACGATCATATTCCTGCAATCTGCTGCCTTCATCAACATGAAACCCATCTGAACTGCAGGCATCACAGAAACACACACCTTGGAAAGAGCCATGGAATTAAAGAAATGACCTTCACATTCTGTGCAAACCAATCTCCTTGACACTGAGAAACCCACAGTTAAACACAGACCTGGGCACAACTAGATTTCATCAAAGCTGGGAGGATTCAAAAGAATTATTCACATGAAAATACATAAAGTGCACCCTCTGCCCTGGCAGTCACTGGGAGGAACTGGTGAGGAATTGGGCAGTGCTCTGAGTCAAGGAGTGCACAGCAGTAAATGATTTCCATGCTGGAGGAGAGGCTTCAGTCTTATGAAAAGTTAATTAAACTTGACTCTTCAGCCTGGTTAATATGGAATGATTATTCACACTTTCCCACTGTACAGGAATGAGGGTGCTGGAATGTTCTTTGCAGATCTATCACTGCCAGGTTAACACTGTACCAGAGGTCTGGATGCTCAAAGGGCAGTGAGTTCAGTGAGGGATGAAGGTGAATACTCTTTGTCCTCCAACTCTTTTCCTGGTTTTAGTCAATCACCTTCATGGGAAACGCTGAAGAGGATTTGCATCAGATCCAGTATGTTAAGACATTCATTAGAAAGTTCACAAAACTGCTGCACCATGACAAAACCAGAGAGAATCCTGAAATCTGGATCTTTCTAAAATAATCTGTCATGGTGGGTTTTATCCACCCTCAGGAGCTGTGTTTAGTGCTGGTTCAGCTGTGCAGCAGCTGCAGCCTGGCCTCCATGGAGTTTCTTGGCTTGCAGGAGGTACAGACAGTCACCTCCCAGCTCCTCAGGTGTAGTGGGGCTCATGTGAGACTCTTCTCACCTGAAACTGATGCAAGGATTAGACCTGATTTACAATGCCCTGAACAGCCCTGATTGCCAGAGGCCAAGGGAAGCGCAGAGGGTTGAGGCTGTGTCAGAGATGCTGGACTGGAGACTCCTGGAGGGGCAGCTCTGATCTCTGCTCTCTGAGCAGGGACAGCACCCAGGGAAGGGCTGGAGCTGTGCCAGGGCAGGCTCAGGCTGGAGATCAGGGAAAGGTTCTTCCCCCTGAGGGTGCTGGCACTGCCCAGGCTCCCCAGGGAATGGGCACAGCCCCGAGGCTGCCAGAGCTCCAGGAGTGTTTGGACAAGGCTCTCAGGGGTGCACAGGGTGGGATTGTTGGGGTGTCTGTGCAGGGCAGGGGTTGGACTCAATGATCCCTGAGATCTTTTGCACTCACGACATTCCATGATTCTTTGAACTGTGCCCTGGGAGCTGCCTGCAATGGAGATGTCCCCAGCTGAGGGCCTGCAGAGCTGCACTCCCAGGGTGATTTATCACCCTCATGAGAAGCTCCAGCACAGCCCATGTGGGTGCACTACAGAGGAGCTCATTTCTTCCCACTGATTGTCCAGACACACACATGAGCTGTGATGGATATGCCAACACGGGAAGTGCCTACACTTCAGAGGGATGATTATCTCCCGAGAATCTGCTGTTTCATGAACAAAAAAAAGCTGCTGTTTGGTAAGTGAAAGCTGTGCAACTCCTAGTTTTGCAGAGCTGGAGTTCTCTCCCTGCTGCAGTGTGTGCACTGTCCAGGTAATAGCACATTAAGGCAACAATAAGCATTTTCTGCAGCTTTTGACACGAGCAGAATCACTGCTGTTTGCCCAGCAGCCAGAAGCAATAAGCCACCTACAGGAAGAAGGCATTTGCAAAATATACTGCAAATGAAGTTCAGAGCAGTAGAAAAAAAAATAAATATAAATTCCTGAAATATATAAACCAAATAAATTTGTAGCTCAGTACAGTAGGCAGTTTACTGCAATGGCTTTGAATCAGTGGAATTTAAATCAGTGGAATTTACTCTGCAATGAGGACGCAGGTACGTAGGAGATACAGGTACAGAGAAGACAAAACAGGTTTTCAGATGAGTTTCAGGAAAGGTTTGGCAAATCCATGGGGAGCAGGTCAGCTCCAGGAGTGGGGAGGGGCTCTGCAGCAGGGGCAGCCCAGGAGGCTGCAGGATTTCCCTTGGTGCAGTGCAGCCACAGCTTTGCTGTGGGAATGACAAGAGAAAAATCATTTTGAGTCTCTTAGCCCATCATCCTCCTAGGCTTTTTCTCCTCTGCTCTCCCAGAATATATATAAAAACACAGGTATGTTACAGCATCATTAGCAATTCTGGGAGTGCAGCCTGTAAAGGGGGACTTGATCTTCAGCTGGGCACATCCTGCAGGTCAGCACGGCTCAGCCTGGGCCGCAGCCGCAGTCCATCGCCAACTTCTGGCTTCTTTCCATTTGCACAATTCATCACTTCCTGGAGCTCACCCAAAGCCATTTACAGCATGAGATAACGGGATTTTCTGAGGCAAGTCAGCAGAGCCCCTGCACAGTGACAGAGCTGCTTTCTGCAAGGGAGCAGCCACAGCCTGTCCCTGCTGCCAGCAGAGGGGCTGTGCTGTCAGTGCCTGCACCTGCACCCAGCAGTGTGAGCCCAGGTGTGCCCTGCCGAGCCCAGGTGTGCCCTGCTGAGCCCAGGTGTGCCCTGCCAAGCCCAGGTGTGCCCTGCCGAGCCCAGGTGTGCCCTGCCAGGTGTGCCCTGCCGAGCCCAGGTGTGCCCTGCTGGCAGTGCCAGCCCAGGTGTGCCCTGCTGAGCCCAGGTGTGCCCTGCTGAGCCCAGGTGTGCCCTGCCGAGCCCAGGTGTGCCCTGCTGGCAGTGCCAGCCCAGGTGTGCCCTGCTGGCAGTGCCAGCCCAGGTGTGCCCTGCTGAGCCCAGGTGTGCCCTCCTGGCACTGTGAGCCCAGGTGTGCCCTGCTTGGGACCCGGTGTGCTTTGCTTTTTAATTTGGGGGGAAGGGAGGGAAAAGACAGATTTTACAATGTGTTGCTTTGCTTAGAAACTGAAATTTGAGAGACCAGAGTGCACTAAATGGGCTGGAAGAGAGAGAGAGAGAGAGAACAAATGCCCAGGAAGAAGATGGTGAACTGGATGCAGCTCAGGGCTGGGCAGAGCAACACGCTGCTCTCTAAAGCAGAAACACTGCAGAGCACAGCAGGCTGCAGGGCACAAGCACCAAATGGGGTGTGAGGCAGCCTCTACAGAGTTTTTAATTATGTTTTAAAGGAACATGCTGCTTGCTCAAGTGCAGTGCCTGTGCCATCCTATAGTTCAAGGAAATATCTCAGGGTCTAGAGCAGATCTTCAAAGGAAAGGTCCTATGTGCTGTGTTTCCTTGCAGTAAGCTTTCTCTGAGAAATACTTGCAATAAGAGCAGCTATAACACCAAGCTCAAGGCATATATAAAGCAGAACAGATTTTTACCAGAATTTTGGCTGTAAGTTCAAGGAGAAGAATACAAATTGTTCAAGATGTGTATGTGAGAGTCAGCAAAACCACAGCAGAGATTTACAGCTCCCACAGACAGAGACAAGTGTGTCCTGCTGCCCTGAGAGAGTTTCTGATTTGTGTATTAGCTAGGAAAAAAACCTCGTAACTGACTGATAAACCTGGCTCCCAATTAATTCTACCTGTTTTCAAGAAAACACCTATTTTCATCTGTCAACTCTTTCATCAACAATAGTGTAAAACTTAAATGGACCCCAACTCATCACCATGTCAAGCCAAAAGAAGCTGCAATACCAACAGAAGTGGAGATTCAACCCAGGAAATAGGAAGGCTGGATACACAGATTGGTAAACCAGGAATACAGGAGCAAATCTGTATGTTAGAGAATGCTGGCAGAGGAAAATAAAATATTGCCATGAGAAACCCTTCCCAAGTCAAGGGATGCAGAAAAGAGTTACAGTGCCCTGTTGGTTGGTGCATGGGTAACAAGAGCAAAAGATGAATTTCTCCAAGAAACACACTGTCTTCTGATAATTCTTTTACAACACTGGTCTCTTTCCTGCCATCCTGAACTCCTTCAGGCACTCAGAGCTTGAAGTGTTTCTGGCAAACACCATTCACCATCATGGAGTCCTTTGGCAGAACATCACCAAGCCCCAGAGGGAACAGCAAGAACGTCCAAAACCTGGAGTTTTACATCACCTGTATATGGCAGAGCCACTGAGGCTGCCCCATCCCTGGATGTGTCCAAAGCCAGGCTGGACAGGACTTGGAGCCACCTGGTCTAGTGGAAGGTGTCCCTGCCATGGCAGGGGGTGGAATGAGATGAGCTCCAACCCAAACCTTTCTGGCATTCCATGAACACCTGGCAACAAATCTGGAAGCTAAACATCCACCAAGTTCTACAGCTGCTCTTTTCTCAGACTGGATTCAAGGAATTTCATTCTGCTGTCAGGACTGAAATTTGAGATCCACCCCTGCCTGAGCTGCTTTGGGCCATGACAGGTTCTCTCCATCCCTGTCAGGTCCTCTTCAATAAACCCAGGTCCTGCAGCCAGCACAATCAGAACATGAACTGCACACTGTAACTGGTTCATCACTGCAGCTGTCCCCAGTCTCTGGGATCAAGACTCTGCTGATCATGAACTGGAGCTGGGCCTGATGGGGCTCTTCTGGAGGAAAGCTCTTCCTAGGCCCTCTCCAAATCCTCTCAGCTCTTTCCAGCTTAGCAGTGATTCTGAACTAAACTCACTAGACTAGGACCAACAGTGAGTTTTCTTGGAAGCCAGGACAGACTTTTGGCTCTTCCAAATCCAGGTAACACAGGTAAGGGGAGTCAGGCACAGGTTTGGCTCCCTGTGCACAAGGAGGTGTGTTCAGCACATGGAAAGCCATGTGGCTATTCAGACCTAAAATGTTTGAAATTTCTCTTCTTAAGAAGAGTACAGTAGCCCTGTTCCAAACACTGCAGTGATTTAAAAAGTCTTTGTCACACATGTATCTATTTCTCAGGCATACACACATATGTATATATATGTTTATATACACAAGTATGTATATTAAAAACTCACATGCATGGTGAAAAAAGGAAAAAAAAAAAAAGTCAGCAAAATCCTGAAGTACAGATACTGTTCCCTGGAAACAACTGGAAAAGTACAGCATCCCAGCAATGCATTCCTACAAACTGGAAAGTTGCCATTAGCAAATAACTGTCTGTAAGCTGGAGGAGGGAGGAGAATCAAGTGCAAGTTTTGCAGGCAACAATGCTGACAGCAGTTCCCAAAATACAATTCCTTAAGTTAGAAAATGAACTATGTCCCCAGCAGCGAGTCAATCATTGGCAACTACATGGAAACAGTCAGAAAAAGAAACTTTTCTGCTCTCTTATCCAAGCAACAGGTTTTGGTTCTCCCCTGAATTTATCCCTGTGCTGACATGTTCTGCCCATCAGCCCACTGGAAGTGGAAATTGTCATTAGAGAAACTGCCAGAAGCTGGATGTGTTCTGAGAGACCCTTCCAGGCAGGAGAGAAGGATAACACATCAGACTGAGAGTGTTGGAGCTGGGGATGAGGGGGGAGACAGCCTGACAATGCTGAGTTATTTAATAAGCTGAGGACAGAAGGATAACAAGATCATAGTCCTAAAGCCTTTCACAGCTTCACAGCAAAAAGGTTTGGCTGAGAATTCCCCATTTTCAGGATTTTGCTGCTGTTGTTTCAATCTGGACAATGAATTCTCAGCTTGTGCAAATTTCAGTGTCTGAATTTCAGTCCTTTGATTACAGGTTGATTAGCAGGTTCACTAGCAGCAGATTAACTTCTTTATTTCTCATACTGCTCAACATGTTCAGTTGCTGATCCAAGAGATTAAGAGACTTGTGATCTTTGCCACTTGTTAATGAAAACCACCAGCTCCCTTTATCCCTGCACAACTCCTGTTTCCACAGGACAGTTACAATGGGGTAAGGTTATATGTGTGACAGTTGAGGCTACAAGAACACTTCCCATCAGTGGAGACAATTTTTGTCCTTTCCCATGCCTTGTCCCTGGAAGTGTTCAAAGGCCAGGTTGGATGGGGCTTGGAGCCACCTGGTGCAGTGGAAGGTGTATGAGCTGTAAGATCCTGACCAACCTCCCAACCCAAACCATTCCATGGTTCCATGTTCAGTTCTGTGTGTGCCCCTCAGACAGCAGAGCTGCTCCTTCTGTGCTGTGTCCCCAGGGCAGCTCCTTGTGCCTCCTTGGCAGTCTGGACAGCTCCAGCACCAGGGGAGGAGTGTTTGGGGTGCAGATCCAGCTGGGAACACAGCCCCTGCAATCCCTCCACCAGAGGAATAAAATACACTGAGAGCTCACCAACTTTGGGGCTGGGGGAGTCAGCACAAACTTGAGAAGCTTTTAATGATCTATGTAATCCCTTCACATTAATTAATATCACTCAGAATTATGGTGAAAAAGCAACAAACTTCACAGTGATGACATTCCCTAAACTGGCTGCAGTAACTGTTTCTGGGAACTCAGACCTTTAAACTTGTGCCAGAAGAGGAAAGCAAGTACTTGTTTAAAAAACCCAAAACAATCCAGGAATTCCTTCTGTAAGAGAAAAACAAAGAGTGCTGCAACCCCAGAGCAGAGGCAGCCAACAGGACCTGAGCTGACAGTGTCACCTGAGACACTGAACATCCCAGCTGTGACCATCACAAGTGCAAAGCTTACCAGGATGGAATATTTTGGAACTGTTTGTGTTCAGCACAGGACTTCAGGTGTCAATATACAGCACTGAGTGGGTTGTCACCATGACAGGGAACAATCTGCAGCTCTTGGGAGCTGCATCCTTGCATTAAAAATCTGCTGCAGGAATTTCCTGCCACTGATCGAGGAAACCAATGTCCTGCCTCTGCCAGCATCCCTCTCATTTGCCATGGAACCAACACAATTTGACATTTTCAATAACTTTAAGCAGACCTGTTACAGCTTTCCCAAAAGCTGGTTTACAGTTTGAAGCAGAAAATTTTCCAGGCTAGAAAATCCCTGGGGGGAAAAAAAATTAACTTAGCAAAACTCTGAGTATTTTGGAAATTGTCTTTTGCAACTAAAAAATAAAGTAAAATCAGAAGCTGGTGGTGATAAAGAAGGTTCAGCTGCTGAACCAGATAAGCCCGAGGAGTGATGTTTGCCTGCCTTCCACTGCCACCTTGTGGGAGCAGGAGACGCCTGAGCAGCTCCAAGGAACAGGATCACAGATCAGCCCCAACAGAATTACACAAAATAACACTGAATATTAATAATGTATCAAAGATTTCCATTTCCTACTGAGCTCACATTGCAGTTTCTTAGCCCGTGGCTTTGGTTCAATTTCCAGTGTCCACTGTTCTCAGGGACAGAAGATGAATTAATTCTGCACAAAAACTTTTCAAATAGAAATGCCAGGGAGGTTACCTAGCTTCTTTGGCTCCTCCACCTTTCACATCCCCAGGTCAATACCGTGGAGCACAGAATTTAACAGAGTAGCTGATTTAGTGCTGTTAGCCCTCAGCTGCAGTGACACACAGGATCTCTACAAATACTTGGCTACATCCTTGGCTTTAATGGCCACTTTGGGCACAGAGAAGTAGCTGAACTTGTCCAAGTTAGTACAGCCAAGCCCCTGAACATCCAGGCAGTGGCACTGGGATGGCACTGGGATGGCACTGGGATGGCACTGGGATGGCACTGGGGCCAGAGGGTGCTGTTATTGCTGTTAGACTGAGGGTGAAGCACGTGCAGCAGGGCAGTGGTTCCTGTTAGTAAGCCAAGAGGAATTGCACACACACTCGGCATGGATGGGGCTGGGGAAAGGCAATTTTACCTTCTGCTTGCTCCACGCTGCCAAGCTGCAGTACTTTTACAATGTTTAGCTCAAGTGGTCCCTGCTTCCTTTCCTTGACCATTCCTGAAGGATCCTGGGTGGATTCTGCTTTTGTTAGCAGGCCAACCCACGGCCTGGGCTCCCCTGCCCAGAGCAAATGCCAAAATATCCACCCCCCTTCCCCTGAGCCCTGGGAGGGTGAAGCCCTGGAGGCTGAGCATGCAGCACACACCTGCTCACCGCCCCCAAAGGAAACTGCACTGACCCTGGCCCACACCTCGACCTTACTCCAAATAAAAATGCAGCCTGCTTTCTGATCCAGCAGGAGCAATCTCGCCTCTTCCCAACATGGACAATCCCATGGCCAGCAGAATTCCTGCCCTCCCACGTCATCTGCACCAGCAGCCTTTGAAAAAAGGGACAACTTTATCTGAAAGTGATTAACTGCACAGCCAGTGGCAGGGAAATGCTGTCACAGCAGGTGCCTGATGATCATTCAGTTCTTCACAGGAGAGAGAAACCTCTTAACTTCTTGTTGTCCACTGTGTACTGTGGACAGGAATCCTTCCCTTGCCTTGGAGCAGCTCCTTGCAGGAGCATCCCACTGCTCTGCTTCCCCAGGGACCTTTCCCAGGAGATTAACACCACTCAGCTTTACATCAGTCAGTGATAAGGATTATAGGGTCAAATGCTGTTAAGAAATGGCAGCAGTGAGCTACAGCTCACAGCCTTTTCTGCCAGTTCCTCCCAAGCAACATTTAAATACCCCTTGAATGCAAATCTCATAGTTTCAGAGAGATCAGGGGCATTTATTCCATTTCCCAGATCATAAGGGTTAAGGGACATTTACCAGGTTACACATCCACGTTCTTCCTGGAGGAGACACACTCAGAATGCCCACAGAACAAGAACCACGAGGTAAAAGGACTTGCCAAAATTTGTTCATCTAACAGTACTGGTGGAGGAGGATTCAGTTATTAATATATAAATAATATATGCTACTATAATTAGCAGCTGGATCCTCAGAATGAAAAATAAATTCCTCTTGGGAATGAAGCAGGAAACAGAAGTGTTTGTCAAACAGTTACCTGGCATGTCAGCGAATTTCCTTCAGCTGAAAAGTATTTCTAGGGAAGACTTTAGAGGGCAAGAAGACATGGGCTGAGCAGAGCTGCCAGCCCCAAAGCTGCCCAGAAAACAAGTCCTCCTCACTCCTAGTCTGGATTTATCATGGAATCATGGAATGATTTGAGTTTGAAGGGACCTTAAAGATCATCCAGTTCCACCCCCTGCCATGAGCAGGGACAACCTTCCATTAGACCAGGCTGCTCCAAGCCCTGTCCAACTTGGCCTTGGACACCTCCAGGGATTGGACAGTTATGTGAGAAACTGGTCAGAATAAATTAAAAAGTAAGGAGAGAGATGAGTTTCCTGTCTCTAAGAGCGTGTCTGATGGCAAGTGCTGGAACCACCCTGCTGGAACCTTCCTGAGGAAGAGGAAGAACACACACAATGGCACAATTCAGCTCTATAAACACAGTGGTGGGGGGGTAAAAAAATTTAAATCCTAATTCTTGCCGAACCAGAAGAGATTTCAAATTCAAGAGTCCTTTTAAACTGGCCACAGACCACAGACTTGCCTTTCAGAAGTTCTCAGGCAAAGTGTGTCTCACCCCATGCTGTGGCTGCAGGACCACCTTTCCAGCTGCTCTGGAAACTAAAACTTCCACAGACTATGAAAAGCTTCAGCCAGATCTCCCACACTTTCCTACCAGCACAGAAATCTCATGGCTCAAGTGACATTCCATTATGGCAGGATCTCCTGCATCCACCCCAATCTGCACCCAGGGGACAGAGCTCTGTGCAGCCCAGACTTGTGACAGCAGGGATACTCTGGCAGGGGCTGCAGTGCAGGACTCCTGTGACCAGAGCCCTCCACTGACCCTGCACAGACAGTGAAGCCACTGTCACCTTGGATGAAAATGGAAAATCCAGCACTGGGCTCCAAACAACAGGATTCCTCATTCCCCACCATCCATGGGCAGCCAGCAGAAATGAGGAAGCTTCTAGCTCTGCCCCAGGAAGAACAGGGTCTGTGTGAGGTACTGTAGTCACAATATCCACACAGCTGAAATTCACCCTCAGCAGAGCCTGGGCTGTTTGAGTTCAGACTGACAACAGAAGACAATTTGCTTCTGGCAGGAGATGATCCAAACAGCCAGACCACACTGTTCATCAGCACCTCCAAAATTCCCAGCAAAAACCCCAAAGAAGCTGCCTGGCACAAGCAGTGGCTGTGGGAGATGGCCCATTTCCAGCTCACAGCACAGCACACTGCAGTGCTGCAGAGGAGCATCAGGAGCCTGGGATGTGCAGGACACACTGAACACACGTGGCAGCACCTCTGGAACATCTGGCCCCAGCCCTGAGCGGGCACTGTCCGGCTGGCACCGCGTGCCCCAAACAGATCTCTGCTCTGCTGCCCCTCTGCTGGTTCTTTCCTTGGAATTTACACGATTTCCCAGCATTTACTGGAGCATTTCCTGACCAATGCAGCTGGAAATCAAAGAACAGGTGAAGCACCATGGGTCAAACACTGTGCTGGGGCAGGGTAAGGCCTGCTGGCCACCAGAGGATGCAAACCAGCACAACAGAGCACTCTGCCAGTCGTTCATGCCCAGCCCTACTCAGCCACTTCTGCTTTCACCTTCTGGCCTCACACAGATAATTTTCAGGCCACAAGTTCAGAGAAGTCCCTGTGATCTAATATTAGATGATCAGCCTGTTTATGTTTTTGTTGCTAAGAGCAAGCTGGCGCTTTGGAAACACTGAAGCAGCCCAAACACTCCTGCAACAGCTGCCACTGGGAACTGAAATCCATACAGCACTGCCCTGACAACTGTTTGCCTTTTTATTTTACTGGAATTGGTCTCCTTCCCTAATAAGCTTTTCCCATTTAGGTGACTTCTCCTGTCTCCCTGTGTCCATGTTTCCTACTTCCAATGTGCAGATAGCTCCCAGTCACTTTATCCCACTGTAAGGATGTACATTCATCACTAAGGTTTCCTCCCCAGTGAGCACAATACAAAATTTCTGGACTTTTTTTACTCTCAGTTGTTTCAAAGCATCAGTTGAAGGTGAGAAAAATTCCTAGTGTTTTCTCTTTACATTACCATAATTCACATGAGATGGTTCTCTAATAAAAATGCAGGAGACAAACAGATCTTCTGTATTATTTATAGAAACAGATTTGACAGTAAATGCCAATGCAGTAATATCAATGCATGCTTTTTTGGGCATCTACAAATAACTATCCCTGTCCAGCTCTCTATCTGCAGACAGTGCCAGAAGTCTGGGGGGACTTTGAGAAGCCCACTTCTGAAGGGAAAAATCTGCTTCTGCAACTTCATTTTGGGCTTGTTAAAATGGAGAGACCCTTGTGAAGGGTCTGAAGTGAGAACTGAGAGCACAGTACTCACTCTGTCCTCTTGCACAACCTCACTGGGCTCTGGCAGCATCTTCTGGCAGCTCATCTCAATCCAACTGCAAATGACCCCAAGCCAAGTGACCTCCAACAATGCAACAGGAGTACACAGAGACACTTCCAGGGCTAACCCAAGTGCTTTCACACCAAAGTTACCCTCCAGTGGCTGGTGCAAACTATCCCTGCACACAAAGCTGATGAATGTGGCTCCTCCAGAACGTTTTAATACTTTCCTAGTGCTCCCTGTGCTAGCTCTGGAAAAAAAAATAAAAATCCTAAACAGCATTACAAATTTAAGTATTTTCCAACAGCACAGCCCACCTTGCTTGGATGTACTGCAAGTGAAGCTGAGCAGCAGCTCAGCCCAACCACCTTTAGTGGCTGATAATTCCCATTATTGCTTTTGCCATCCTTCAGCCTCAGGCCATTTAAGATGTGTCACAGCACTATCTGCACTCAGCAAGGGTTGTATTTCAATAAATCACCATGACAATGTGGAAGAATCCAAGCACTCTGTAGATACTCTACATGAACTCACTGCTGGTTAGAAACACCCAATAATAAATAATAGTTATTTATTACTATTTGCTTTCACTGATGCCATCAGAGGAGACAGATTTTGGAAAAGTTAACCTGTTTGCAGGAGGAATATACAGATCAGTTCATATTCTGTAATTAACACACAGGGTAAAGTTCCTTTGGAAAGAGCTGTCTCCCCAGGTTTGTATTTCCCCAGTCTTAAAATAACACCATGTGATAAGGAAGACATACCACCAGCTGGAGTCAGTCATTCCCACTGCTGCTACTGCTGGAATGGCCTCAGCTGCACACGGCAGTCTCCTGCCTCTGGCCTTTCCAGTCAAAGCTGGAGTCCAGCTCCTACTGTGTCACACACTTACACACCCCAGGAATGTTTGTTTTCTCCCACTCAACTGCAAAGGGAATCTGGGGGACCTGTGCAGCACAGATGTCTCCATCAGGGCATAAGTAAATACAGCTGAGCTGAATCAGAGGGACAGATTTTATCTGAATGTATCTCAGGACAATGGTCTTTTTAGGGTGGGATTCATTTTACACAACCCACTGTGAGTGGCTGCTATGCTGTGTGTCCCTGCAAACACACTGGGATGGGGCTGAGATTAGGAGCTGAGATTAGTACTGAAGGAAAAGGCTGAGATGCTGAAGAGACAAGCAGAAAATTATGGAACTCAATTTAACCTACAAGCCCGTGATGATTCAGTTCAAAACCTTCAGACTGGGTAGGGACAGCAACCTGGGAACTTCATGGAGCACCTAAAAACCAGTTCTTAAACCCCCACCATCACCACCACGTGAGAGCTGCCCACGGAGGGGGCCACTGGAGCCCACTCCTCACTGACCTTCTGCGCTCCCTGGCCTCCTCAGCAGAGAGCTCCTTCCCCAGGGCGGAGGCAGCCCCGGCATTCCCGGTGCCGTTGGCAGCGCCGAGCACAGCACGGTTTGTGATTACACCTAGAGGGGTGCTGCCACAGCTGCCCTCTGCGTTTTTCTCTACAGCAGAATCAGTTTGTTGCCTGAAAGGGGCTCTGAAATAGAGAAGACATATGGAAAGCAAAGCAAGTGAACTCCAGTGCTGATCGAGCCCAACCTCCTCCACGGGGGAGCGTGGACAGTTCATCCTCCTCGCTTTACACTCGTGTTTGTAGAGAACAGCCACAGTAAAATGAATTTTACAAAACTTGGGAGAAGAATGAGCAGGAGGAATTAACAGCCTTCACATCCCTGTTAGTAGCAAAAATGATCAGAAAAATGTACCTGGTGAATAAGCAGAAGGAAGGGACTCCAAGAGCTTATACACTGAGCACCTGGGGGCAGCCTGAGACACGTGCTGTGTCACAGGGACAGAGGGCACAAGGGACTGTCACCTGCCTGCCAGTTCCACCCACCACTGGAACTGTCCAACACCACCATCCTGGGATTCCTCATCATCCTGGGATTGCTCATCAGCACTTCCCATGTGGAAGCACACCTCCAATCCCTAATCCACTCCACAACTTCCAACCCAAACGCCGACTTTTGGAGCATTACATCCGCTGGGAGCCGTTACCTGGTGTTGTGGCGGGCTGAAGCAGGAGTGCTCACACCGAGAGATGGGGGACAGCAAGGGACAGCTTGCCACGGGGTGCCCAGGGAGGTAGATGAGCCAATGGCAGTGGGTGAGGTAGCTAGAGATGGACTGCAACTGGCTGAAATGTAGGGACTGCTCAGGTCACTACTTCTACCAAATGAAGCACTGTAAAACATCACAAAATCACGTCCTTCAGAGCACAGTAAATATTCAACAGCACATCCCACAGCCAGGCTGGCAGCTGGGAAGGGAGCAGGTACCACATGGCAGCAAAATGTGTGCAAGGAGATGAGAAAGCAGCAGAGCTGTCGCTGGTTGCCCACACAGGCCAGGGCCAGCAGAGCCCTGCTTAGCTAAGCCCAGCTCAGTTCCAGCGAGAGCACAACGGCGTGGGGGGGAGGTGGGGAGGATCAGGGAAGGCACAAACCCTGCTGCAGTGAGAGCAGGGCACATGGAACACCCTGTGCCCTGGGGAAAGGCAGGTGCAAGGATGAGGATGCTTAAAGCAGGAGAGGAGAGAGTGACATAACCTGGTCTGGCTGCAACACCTCTGAGAATGTCCAGCACTTCCAGTTTTAAGAACTAATTTCCAGGGGCTTTAGGTTTTGGCAGAGACAAATCAGTTTGGGCTTTAATTCTCTTTAAGACACATTTGGCATAAACATATAGAAAATAGCTAGCACAGCTATCCAAAAATATTCAAGAATGAGCAAGGAAAATATTTTGCCAGTTTAAAGCAAGCCCTGAAAACCAATCTTTACTGAAAAGCTGTGTTGTGTTCATATTTTGGAGAAGACAGAGGGGGAAAGAAGAAGGGCTCTTATACAAGGATGGACCTTTCACTTTTTCAAAGAAAATCCAGCCTAAGGGGAGAGAAAATCCACTCTAGTGGGAAAAGCTGCATATCTGTGAAAACAGACCTGATGAAATCTGGCAGAATCTCCTTGCCCATGGCCTACCCCTGCACACAAGCTGCTCACTGCCTGCACAGAGCAATCCAGGGGCTCCTAGGGCCCTGACACAGCTTTCCCAGTACCTGGAATGCCTGGTTGCTACTGGTCAGACTGGACTGTCTGAAGGATCAAAGGCTGGCTCTCACCTTCTGCATCCTAATGGCTCCCACAGCAGGGCACATGGACCAAAGTGCTTGCACAGGAATAAAAGCTGGCCTAGAGGAAAGAAGCAGGCCAGGACAGAACTGCAGGTTTTAGGGAAAGCCAGGGACAACAGAATGAAACTGGAAGTCAGCTCTTGAGTAAGAATCCAGAGAGGCTGAAATAGCACTGGGAAGGGGCAGGACCACAGCCAAGGACAGGAGGCCAGAGAAAGGATCCAGTCCTGTTCACCCAGGCACCAGTTTACAGCAGTTTTACATGAGCAGCTGGTCCCTAGGGAGCCAAAGGGGACAACAGAGCATCCTGGAAGGCCTCCACAGGGGGAATCTCCCCTTTGGGCTCCTCGGTTGATGGCAGCCTGCCATGTCCAGGTCACACAGGAACAAGCAAGTCATTGTCACCAGGCAGCAACCTCTGTTGGACCCTAAACAGAGCTTTTTCTTGGAATGCTGGCCCTGCCTGGAGCATGCAGGAGCAGGAAGTCCTGCTGGAAGCAAGTCCCTTCCTTCTTGGCTCTCTGCTCCAGAGGGAAAAGCCAAGCCCTGGAGATGGGCTGGGAGAAGGGTGGGAGTGGGAAGAGGAACCTGGCTGGGGTGGGCATGTGGAGCAAGTGGCTGTGGAGTCATGTAAATGAGTGTTCTGAGGAGAGGATGGCAGTGGAGCCTCTGTTTGGGGAAGGAAGAAGAGGATCAGCAGGGGAAAAGGTTGTGGCAGCCCTGGGAGAGCAGAGATGATGTGGCACCATCCTAGGAGAGCCCAAAGCAGAGAGGCTGGGGCACGAGAATGGCTGCAAGAGAGAGAAGGAACTTGGTCAGGAAGGGAGGATGCAAGAGGGATATCAAGAAAGCCCTGACAAGGATTCTTTCAGAAGGGAAAGGCAATGGGTGAGGAGGATGGAAGCAGCACCAGGTGCCTGGGAAAGCAGTGATTTAAGAGGGAAGGAGGAGGAACGGAGGAACACAGCACAGGGATGGCATTGTGCCAGCTCAGGGGTAGAGAAATGTGGTGCTGGGGCACCAGGAATGAACTCCTGCTCCCAAGGGAGCCAAGGCACTGGCAGCTCTGCAGGAATCCACCTCCCAGCCTGTCCCCCTGCATGGGTGGCACTGCACAGTGTGAGAAGCACTCCAAGGCATTTACTCCATTGTTCACATTTGATCTGAACAGGACTAGAAAATTGCAATATAAAGGTTAGCAAGGGAATCCTGTGTCCACAGCAGTCTGTGAAAGGGAAGGCTCTGAAATTATGCTGAAGAATTCAACATTAGAAATAAAAAAAGGCACTGACACACTGCTCCTCATTCTTTAACATTATCACCACAACAGAACCATCAGGGAATGAGCAAAGAAATGTAAAGCACCATTTCAAAGCAATAAAAAGAAATACTTCTGACTTTAAAGAAATATTTTAAAGGCATTAAAAAATTTAACTTAAGAACCTTCACACTCCTAAAAAGCATCCACATGTGGTATAAAAAAGGTTTGCAAAAAGCACATTACTATTTTTTTTAAACATACTGCCATGGGGTATTGCAAAGATCAAACCAGGATCTGGGTACAGAAGTTGGCCACAGTGATTAAGAACAGTGTCAACAGTATTAAGAACAATGGTTTAATATAACCCCTGGCTCCTAAATTCCTGGTTCCTGGAAGCAAGGAGAGCGTGGGAGGTAGAAGACTGCTCTGAAGTTATCTGGTTTTTGCAACTTCTTCAAAACCAGCTGCTGTCAGAAACAGAGTCTGGGCTGCAGGGACTGTTGTCCTGGCTCACTGCAATGGCTTTTATGTGACCAGAACCAGCAAGGAGGTGTTTGCATAAATGTGAAATGAAGGAGAAACTGTGGCTGAAGGATTTCATTCTGGTGTGAGCCCTTCCTGGGAGGCAGCACTTCTGCCTGATGTCAAAGGCAGGATGCTGAACTAATCCAACCTGCTCTGCCAGTTTTCCTCCACATCCTTTCATTCACAGTCAAAGTGACCTGGATTTTTGAAGGCCAGTATGCACTAAAATGGACACCAGGATATTAGAGCAGGGTTCTGTAGATTTCTGGGCCAGTGGAACACACAGAGAAAGCAGGACAGCTGCCAGTACCATGACTGAGAGAGCATTAACATCTGCTCCAACACTTGTAACATTGCTGCAAGTTATTTTGTTCCCTTTTCTTAAACAAAACCAAACAAAAAGACAAAACAAAACCAAAAAATCCCCCACAACAACAGCAGCTTTTCCCCCATCTTAAGATGATCTGCTGCTGTTGTTCATTCACTTAAAGAACATAACTAGGGATAGATGGGACATTGGGAAGGAATTGTGCCCTGTGAGGGTGGGGAGTTCCTGGCACAGGCTGCCCAGAGAAGCTGGGGCTGCCCCTGGATCCCTGCAAGTGTCCAAGGCCAGGTTTGTGGAAGGTGTCCCTGCAGGGACAGGGGGTGGAAGGAGATGGGATTTAAGGTCCCTTCCATCTGTGATCTTTATGGAGATCAGTCAAATGCAGAGGCAAAGGGGAGCTGCAGATGTACACAGTCATCCCCTCACTGACATCCACATGACATGTCATATCCCTCATCCAAGCATGTCATATTCCCTCAAATTCTTCCTCTCTAAGAAGCTTTCACCTTTTGGAGTTGTGTTCAGAGTTTTGCTGATACTCAGAAATGACAAACATTTATGCCTAACCAGGTTCCTTTCCTCATCTTAGGGGAAGACGTACAAGGCTGGAGAAATCAAAAGTTCAATACAATCATATTCAATTTCTCTGTGTTCTCCTACAGAAAACTCTGTGGGATAAAGATCTAATTGAGCATGGTTTTACTGTTTGTATATGAAGTGCAAACCCATTGATCTCTCCTTTAAAAGCACATTTATTCCTACCTGACAAAGCTACTCTCTGTACCTGCTTGTGTACCCATCATTCTCTTACCAAAGGCCAGAATTCAGCCTTTGTGACAAGAACTCAGTATCAGCGACATCCCACTGCAGCCTAAACCTTCCCCACTTTCTGTACACTTCAACCAAGGAAATACAGTACAACAGTGTGACTGCAACACTAAATCTGGTGCAGGATTAGCTGGGATAAACCAGCAATGTTTGTAAGATTGCCTGGGGGTGACTGGGCTGTCCCTCAGCTCAGGGAGCAGCACAGGTGTGCCAGCTGTAAGGGGTACAAGTTTTCCAATGTTACCAGCTGCAGCTTGTCAGACCAGCTTCAGAGAGAGACAAGCTATGGAGGCTGGGCTGTCATCACATCCCAGGACAGCTGTGAAGTCACTGGAATGGATCAGCAGAGCACAAGGCTTCTGCTTGAAGGGGCTGCTTCACCTTTTGTGGCGATGGATCTGTACGTGCTCAGCAACTGGCCACACACATCCTTGAGCACCACTTACCTCTACAGCATAAACACTGCAACAAACTGCCTCTTCCCAAGTATCTCAAGCAATTGTTCCATCTTCAGGACAGTTGCTTAGTTTAGTGTCTAGAATCTGGTGAAACTCAATCTAAACCCTGAAGCTGTTGCTGCTGTTTTCCTTAGGCAGAAACACAACTGCTTTGCAGTGTGAAGTGTTCATCACAGGCTGTTTTGATGGTCTCCAGTACCAGCTGAAATAAAGGTGAAGTGCTGGCACTGCTGATGCTCCTGCTCACATGAAAACCCAGCACTGCATTGTTTGCCTCACCAGAGCAGGGCAGTGTCTCAGCTCACTCACACAGAGCTGTTAGGTCCCACCTCAAGGACACCAAGGGTCTGCCTCCCAGGAGGGTCCAGGACACTGCAGTAACAGGAGTTTTGCCTGGAATTGCCTTCCTGCTTCTACCTAAACCACTACACTCCTTTACCAACCTCTACAACTCAGATTGTACACTGCTCACACTGTGAACAAACTGCTTCCTTCCTTACTGCCTTACAAAACAACAGTGGAAGCATGAGTTTTACTCCTTAGCAAGTGCTGTACATCATGCACAAGATCTGATGATACCACAAACATTGACTAATATAAACCAAAATTAGAGATAAGCTATAACTTATTCACCAAGAGCTATCTGAACAACACTTTTGGACTCTTTATAATATTAAACTGTTTTTATGATTGATTTTGGTTTTATTTTCTAACCATAACATCAGCATTAAACAGAGAAAACATCACATTTGAATTATGGGAACAAGAGTATTTAAACTCAGTGCAGAAATTTGCAAATTAATAAAAATTATAGCCTTTAAAAACACTATTTAGCATGACAAGTATGAAAGGTTAAGATTTTTCTTTCCTGCTGTCGGCAGAAGAGGGTCCCAAGGCCAGTTACAAGATGCAGGAGGCAACAAGCAGGAGGCTGAGGTCTGGGAGACATGTTATGAGTGGTTCTGACTGCCTGAGAAGCCATGGAAGCCAGAGCTGGACATACCTTTTCAAGTAGGTGGATACATAGGTAGTGGGTGCACCAGAGTGGGGAGCTTCGTTTCCCTTTGGCTCATCTCTCCAGGGCTGCCGGGTGTAGGAGCCACTCCTCACCAGGTTCACTGCGGATTCTCTAAAGCAGGACAGACACAGCCTTTGCTTAGAAAAACCTCTGGGGTCTGCTTTGGGTTCCTTTACAGTTGCACAGCACAGATCCTTCCCTTACTTTATGTGCTACATTGTTCAGGTGACACAGCTCAGAGAAACACCTGCTCTGGCCTTAACATCAACTCCTGCTCTTGCCAGCTCAATTCAGAATCACAGATGATCTAATGTTTTGCATTATGAGGAACAAGATCCTTTTTAGTCAGAAAACTTGCAAATGAAATTCAGCTTGTCCATAGAAGTAATTCAACATATTAAATAGTGTCATATAATACTCTCACTGCTGTTTGTATCAAACAACAAGGTCAGAGTGGGCAGATACTGGAACTGCAGGGAAGCTTTTATTCTTCAAGGTATCCAGGCAAGGACAAAAGGAATTCAGCACAGCAAAGCCTTTCACAAAATCATTTGGCTTGGAAAACTCCTCTAAGATCATCGAGTCCAACAATCAACCCAGCACACCAGGTCCACCACAAAATCATGAAAACGACAAACAAAATATTTACAGTATCTAAAGCTACTTGACAAGTCATCAAGAAATTCCTAGTAGTCCTATTTACCCTGGTTATCTGAACACAGGGCTCTTTCCCTAATGCTAATGCACACTCTGGCAGGGTATCCTGTTCTCTGCTGATGCTGGACAGGACCTGGAGCTTGTAATGCAGCACTAATCCATTCCCCCATCACCCTGCCATTAATTCTCATTTCCAGTTGTCATGCCCAGACTGATGCTCTCTCAGGACACCTGTGCACTCCAGAAAGGAAAACACAGATGTTTTGAAAGGAAAAAATATTGGGAAAAAATCTGTACTACACAGCGTGCCTGGGCACCATCTGCTCCTGAAGGCCAGTCCCCACTCCACCCAGAAAAGGACACTTGTCAGCACCTATTTAATTGTTATTATTTGTTATTATTTAATTGTTATTATTTAATTTATTATTTAATTTAATTGTGCCATTCAACAGCAGCCTCTGCCAAACCTTCTTGAGCAGATCAACAGACACAAATTGTCTGCAAAGCTCTGGACCTCAGAGACTGCCTGAGAATGAACAAGAACACAGCAGGGAGGTTCTAGCAAAAGATTAGCAAAGAATCTCAAGCTGTGCTCAAATTCTCTCAGGGTGTCATCTGCCACAGCTCCTGCCCAACAATTACAGTTCAAAGCTACTGCCCTGCATGTGCCTTTCCTCCTCTCTTGGGAAAGTAGGTGGAAATAAGGCTAAGGTCAAATTTTACTCCTTCGAGTACAAACTGAATCACAGAATGGCCAGGGTTGGAAGAGACCTTAAAGCTCATCCTGCCCTACTACCTGCCCTGGCAGGGACATCTTCCACTTTCCCAGGCTGCTTCAAGCCACATCCAACCTGGCCTTGGACACTTCCAGGGATGGGACAGCCACAGCTGCTCTGGGCACGCTGTGCCAGGGCCTCCTCACCCTCACAGCCAAGAATTCCTTCCCAATATCCCATCTATCTCTGCCCTCTGACAGTGGGAAGCCATTCCCCCTTGTCCTGGCACTCCTGGCCCTTTCCCAAAGTCCCTCTCCAGCTCTCTGGGAGCCCCTTTAAGCACTGGAAGGCACCTGAAGACACTGCTTGTAGACCAGCTCCTCAAATCCCTCTGGAAATCCTGGATATACACACACCATTTACACCATGGTTCTGTCCAGGGGCATCTACACACATCGACTGTAAAAACAGCCCTGCAATGAAACAGTTCCCACATGGGAAAGTTCACAAGCTCAAGCAACAGAGGTGTGAACAAAGGGACTGAAGGTGACTGCTGAGCAAGTGACAAGTAGAAGTACAGGTGGCAGCTACAAAATGAGGCACTTGCATATTAAAAGGAGAAAGGATCCATAAATCTGGTTGCCTGGATGGAGCCTGTGACTATTTGAGTACAGGGGTGGAGGAACCAGTCTGCTGACTCCTGCTCACCTAAATAAAAACCAACGTAGCAGAACTTTTATAGACAGAGCTGGCTCTTGATGTTGTGAATGCCTGTGCACTGCAGACTGCTGAGAAAATGTACAAAGCATGACTGCAGAAAAATTATATTCCAGAAGTACTACTGACAGGATGGAAGCTGAGCATTAACTTCAGCCAGGCTCACCTGTTTTCTTTTTCTTCTATATCACTCGTACTGCTCAGTCTTCTGGGGACTATGGTGGCAAGATAACTCTTGTTATCTCTGTCCTGGTGAAGCAAAAGAAGAACTTCAGCTACATATCTCTTACCCGTCCAGCACATTCAGTGGCAAATAAATTCATGTTCAAATTTCTTCAACTAAGAAAGCACTCTCCTACCAGCTGGTTTAAGGCAACTTCTTGGGCAACACATAGCACAGCACAGAAATATCAGTTCTGAAAGGGATTTCCTGATGACCATGGTAGTGAATAAAAGCATGCTCTAGCTTAGAGAATAACTTGTCAATCACAGAATCAGAGAATGGTTTGGGTTGAAAGGTATCTTTAGTCCACTAGACCAGAGTTCCATCCAAGGTGACCTTGATCACCTCCAGGGATGAGGCATCTACCCAGGGGCAGAAAAGTTACAGTTACTGAATAGGTGTGATGGGATTTACAAATGCAGCCAGTGGATAGAGGAGAAATCTATATAAATGATGGGGAAGGAGGATCTCCACTGCAGGTATGTGGTGATGTCTGGATTGGACATTTTCTGGTAAAGAATAGGCTTGTGCCAGACTGAGAGCCCCTTTTCAGTGGCAGCCTGGTCCAAACTGAGCAGGAATTAGGCCAAAAGGGCACCAAACTCCAGTTCTGGAGAAACAACTGATAGGAGGGAAATGTTTTTTAAAAGAAAAAGAAAGTAAGAATGAAAGAGACCCACATTTGTTATGGATAAAAACCCCAGCAATAACTGAAAAGGAAAGGGGTTTACACCTGTGGGGTAAAGTGGATACACTGAAACATCCTTGCTAAAAGCCAAACCTTTTCCTTGTTGTCCAACAGTGCAGATATCCGAGGGCTGGACGAGGAGCGATAGATGGAAGAAGTTTTATCCCTCTGTGCCTCACGAGTGGCAGCAACTTCACTCAACATGTTGTGGCTGCCAGTCTTCCTCAGGCCCAGCCTCCAGGATGAAGGTGATTCATCCTTCTGCTCATCTGACTTGCTGAGCCAACTGAACTGTGGAGGAGAAACAGTTTGGAACAGTTTGGAAAAAGGAACAGCACTGCAAGGCACACTCTAAGTTCAGAAAGTGTTTCAGAAAGCCCCAGTTTTTACTGGACTAGACTTGTATGACAGAATGACTTATTTCCTGTTTCACTTTAATTACAGGCCAGAGCTCAAGGTGAACTCACAGGGGTGCAAACTGCTGTAGTGCCTCATCCCCAAGGACAGAGGATGAAAGGGATCTTCTGTCACTGTGCAGGTCTTTGCCTACACAATGCCCTCCTCCAGCTTTGAGGAAAGAATATAAGGAACAATAAAGCTTTTATTATCACTCATTTATTTATTATCACTCATTTAGGAAGGGGGAATTATTCATAAAAAGGCAGGAAAGCAGAAACAAGGACTCAGGTCTTACAGAACTAGCTGCAAAACAAACCCCTCACACCAGTGGAGTCCAGGAGAAGCCATTGAGATCACCAGGGAGCTGCAGCCAACAACACTGTAAAGGAAGAGACTGAGGAAACCTGGATTGTTGAGCATGGAAAAGAGAAGGCAAAGACGGAATTTAGTTGCTCTGCTACTTGGGAGTGGGTTTACAGAGCACATGGAACCAGACCTGTCTACAGTGAAAGGAGAACAGACAAGTCTCCACTTGGGAAATCCCAGCTGATATGGAGACACAACTCCTGGCAGAAGCAAAGCTGCACTGGGACAGGGAGCAAGGGAGCAGAGCATCTCCATCCTCAGAGACCTTTCAGTACTCAGCTGAGGTAGGACAAAGCAACATGACATGAGCTTAATTCTGCTTTGAGCAGGGTGTTGGACTTCAGCCTCACAGAGGCCCCTTCCATGGGCAGGTAACTGTGCATACCACAGAATTGTGCTTTATGGAATATGAGGCATTTCTGAGCTGCAAAAATTAGTCCTTATATAACTTATACAACTTATACAACTACTTAAATGTGCAACTGCTTAAATGTGCAACTGCTTAAATGTGCAACCTTAGCTACAGTTATCAAGTCTTCCAAAAGGCTGCCCACTGCCATTCAAGAATGGAGCCTGAGCATCACAAGAGCCACTTGTAGAGGGCTAAGCACCAAGTTGTACAGGAAATAAAGCAAACAAATTATTAGGAATTATCGGAAAGGTACAGGATACAAAACACACAACCACTGTGTGGCTCTGTGTCACTGCAGGGTACAATTACACCTTTGGTACCACACACAGCTCAGCTCCAGGGCTCAGCAGCAGTTGACAAGAAGGGAAGAGCTCAGGGAAAGGCAGGAAGGATGAGTAGAGCAAGAGAGGTTTTGCATGAGGAGATATTCAGTATATTAGTAGTCTCCAGGCTGAGATGTGACCAAGTACATGAAACCCTCAGTGGCACACAGAAAGGTGAGTAAGGAACAATTATTTCTTGGTCCTTCCCATAAAGGAACAAGGGACAGCAAACAAACCCAGTGTGTGGTAGGTTAATGGGACAGGGAGCTTTGCAGAGTTTTTAACTAAGCTGAAGGATTCTTTTTACCATTGGACATTAGAGGATCCCTATCAAAAAGTGACTGCAGAGAGGAAAAGCCCAACAGGAGCTACTGAAGACAAAAATACACCAGGTTCAGTGAGTCCCTGAATGCCAATTGCTGGAATGTGGGAGGGAATTCCTGCAAGATTGTGTTCTCCAGTAGCTTCTGACAGTCACTGTTGGGCAGGACACTGGGCAGACAAGGCTTTTGATCAAAGCTGATCTAAGCATTATTGTATCATATTCTATCTGACACAAACCATCTGACACTATTCAGAATAAATGGAGCTACTGGGGAGCTCTGCCCTCAGACTCACTGTCTGAAGACTGCCAAGCTAAAATTATCCCTGCAGTATCTGAGCAATGTTTTCAGCTCATGTCATTTCAATGAGGATGCAAAGAGTTAATCTGTACTCCACCACTTCCAGCACTGCCAATCTACTGAGCTACACTGCTCTAACATTTTCATGTCATTCTGATGCTTTCCTCAGAGAATGCTCAAAACCACAGCAAAAGCTGCCATCTGTAAATTCTGAACAATTCAGGAACAGCACATACTAATAACTCCCCTAATAGAAGGCAACACATTCTAAAGCCAAGTCTGTCAAAGACAATTGCAGAAAAATCAAACGGGTGAGAGAAGGTAAAGAAGCTGATCTTAGGTGACTGAGGTGAAATCAGTAACTGCTCTGCTCACAGGCCAGCTTCTACATCCTAACACCCTTATTCTGTGTTAAAGGAGTGAGACCAAACCTGTGCAGCTGGGAAAAGGTTAACTGAAGTGCTCACACTTCCCAGCATCCTTCTACCTCTAACAGTTCCCCTGCTAAGCCAGCCTGAGCTGAACAATGCCCAGAGGAGCTCTGTTTCATTTGATCTTGGTTACACTCAGTTACATGCCAAAAACAAAAAATTGTGCCTAAGCAGAAAACATTTCCCTCTGACAAGCACCGAGTGCTTCAGCCCTGGGCCAGGTGTCTGTGCTGTTTTCTCCATAGTCTGGTGCAAAAAGAAAGCAGTGGCACACGACAGGAGTCCTGTGCAGAGCAGAGTCTCCTGGTGCCATCTAGCTGAGTGATCTGAGAGCAGGAGGATTCACACAAGATTTCATTCACCACTTCACCTCGGCTTTCAGCCCAGCCAGCCACATGCAAACTACCCTCTGCTTGCTGGTGCTAACATCATACCACTGACTCAACTGGCTTTGGCAAGTCAGAGGCACTTTGGATGATGGTGCCAAACTCACCACAGGCACACAGGCAGGAATCAGCTCTGGTGACAGATGTGTTGAGAACACACTGGCACTAGCCCCTCCAGAACTGACAGCACACAGAGCATGTGCTGTAAGCTGGGTTTCTTCACCACAATTTGCTCTGGAGGATCAGAGATTCAGGAAGAACCATATTGTCCCTACACTGCTGTTAACACACATCTTTATCAGAATTTCGTACTACCAGGCTTTTCTAAATTCAAGTCAAAGTCCTCTGAAGACTGGTTTCAGAGCATCCATCTCCCAGTAACACCTTCAGCTTCTGAGCACTGCTGGAGTCCCCATTGATTCCAAATTCACTTACTCTTCTGGCAGACGCAGTGAAGGAGTTTGGCTCAGGTGGTGGCATTTGCTCAGTGATGCTGGGCCTGGATTCACGGCTGGAGTGGTTGGCAAAGGGCTCTTCCTTTCTCTCTACAATTTTAAACAAGAAGAGAAACCAAATGTTTCAGTATTGCACTTCTGAGGCCCTCCTCTACACAGAGTGTGGTCTGCACTCCAGTTCAGTGCTGTCTCCTTGGATCACAGGGATGTCAGTGCCTTCTGCACTGTCAGGTGTCAGGGCTTTCTGCAAAGGAGCTTCCCACTTCCTAAAGAATAGGATGGAAACATTTGCCAGGCAAAGCTTTTGTACTTGACCCTCACAGACAAGCAAAAACTTTGCAGAAAGCACCATAATGAGGACCACAGGTTTTTCGTTTTTCACAGTTTTGTTTCATGTCTGGGAATTTCTTCCCTGGTAAATCTTGGGATGGAAAGTGGCACATGCTGTTCCTGCTGCAGCACAAGTGTGGTACAGCCCATGGCCCTTAGTGCCCAGTGCTGGGTTTCACTGTACAGCTCTCTGCACTGGTTGGACAGAATTTCTGGTCTTCTGCAGCAAAATCCATTTTTCTACAGGAAGCCAGGACTACTGACCATCAAAAGCCCTTAATGGACTCCAAGCAAGCTAAGCAACCCTTGCCCAAGCTCCCTGCTTGTTATGCAAGTGCAGCTGTCCAGTATCACATTTATTTTTTTGTATCTGTGCACATGCTTGACAGAAGAACATCCACTACATTACCAGGAGGAGAGCAAGCAGAAAGTGTGACTCAGGCAATAGGTTCACTTGACAGGAAAGCACAGGCTGCAGACAGACTATTCACCATCAACCCAGGCACATGGAACCTGCCTGAGAGATGATGTACTTACACCCACCAATCAAAGCTTTCCTTATAGCTATGAATGCTCACACAGTCATGTCTTGGAAAAAATAAAGTCATTTTAAGCACAAGCACACAAACAATTCTAGCACATAACGTATGTGCAGGGAATAAAAATCTGCTGTTACACATTTGGAGCAGTTTGGGATGGAGCATCTGGGAGGATGGCACCTTGGAGCATGAAGATCAATCCTTCTGTAATAAATATCCTCAGTACTAGGAAAATAAGGATTCAAAGGACACAGAAAAGAGCAAGCCAAGAGAAACATCTTAAAATAACAGGGAGTTAGCAGGACTGACAGAGCCTGAACTAAAGATACAAAGAAAGAATCGTGCAGCCTCCTGAGCTGAAAGGACACACACACAGATCACTGAGTCCAATCCCTGTCCTGCACAAACACCCCAATAATCCCACCCTGTTCACCCCTGAGAGCCTTGTCCAAACACTCCTGGAGCTCTGGCAGCCTCGGGGCTGTGCCCATTCCCTGGGGAGCCTGGGCAGTGCCAGCACCCTCAGGGGGAAGAACCTTTCCCTGATCTCCAGCCTGAGCCTGCCCTGGCACAGCTCCAGCCCTTCCCTTGGGTCTGCATGAGAATGGATTCTCAGCCACTTTTCCCTCTCTGCAAAGCAGCAGTTTTCAGTTCTGAAATCTGAAGAACCCTCAGGTGCAGTTTCACCCACCCTGGGGAAGGGGAAATAGATCCTCCATTCCTCCTTGCAGGCCCAGCCTGCCACAGTCCCTGGAAATGCCCATGGACAAGGAAGGACACACTGCCATGTGCTGCCAGCTGCTCACTCCTGTGACAGGCCTGTAAAGCACAGGGCACTGCAGCAAGGGCTGGATGGGCACTGGGAGCCTCCTCTGGAAGTTCATAGCACACAGGTCAGCTTTTAAGGTGAAACCTAATTAGAAGGGCACAAGCTGAAGTGGTAATGACAGCTTGGGAAGGACTGGCTGTCAGCAATGTGATGGGGAGGGGTGACTGGGGAAGAGGGACAGGCAGAGGGACTCCGCTGGCAGTGTTGGCTTTCGGCAGGATCCCACATTTTATGCTACCAAAATTTCAGCAATAAACATTATGAATTCCAGACAAGAAAAACTGGAGAGGATTAGTTCAATCTCCACAAAACAAATTTGCTAAGAGTAAAAATTTAGGTTTCTAATTTCTTTTTTGTAAGGGTTTTTGGATAAGAGTTTTTGTTTGGTTGATTTTTAAACAAAACAACACTAAAAGCTTCCATGGCCTGCTATAATTCCCAATAATTTCATATTGTAATAGTTCCTAGAACAGATAATCATAGAATTTTATACTGATCTTTCTCTTGTTTACAAGAGGTCAATGCCAAATTAATTGTATTCAAAATGAATGAAGTGACTTTAATGCTCTTAGCTTCCTTTGTCTGAAGAACGCAAATTTCTTACAGATTATAAGAAACATACTACTCTGAAGCCTTCCAACAATTCCACTGCTTCCCTCATCCAATTTCTTCCTCCCACAGTCTCTGCAAATTCAACAAATTAATCACAACCTGAGACTCTTCTAAACACACCTCAAAATAAACTTGTGTGTTACACTGTCAGCTTCTGCATGTCCTGCTTTATGCTCAGCTACTAAAGGGATTGGAATTTTTAGGTTTAAAAAGATCACTCAGTTGTTTTTTTTTAATCTGGACTTTGAACACTTTAGAACACCAGTCATAATCTGTATGTCCAGCACTGCTCAGAATGATAAAGGTATGGGAATATTACAGAAAATGAAGATGAGTAAGGGAAAAATATTCATGTTTTCATACCAATGTCTCCTGTAAAACGTAGCATGTAAAATGTTGACCAGATAAACATAGAGCCAAAGAATCCCAGATTGGTTTGAACTGCAAGGAACCTTAAAGCCCATCTCATTCCACCCCCTGTCATGGGCAGGGACACCTTCCACTATCCCACGTTACTCCAAGCCCTGTCCAACCTGGCCTTGGGCAGTTCCAGGGATGGGACAGCCACGGCTTCTCTGGGTACCTGTGCCAGGGCCTCCCTACCCTCACAGGGAGGAATTTTTTCCTAATATCCCATCTAAACTTACTCTCTGTCAGTTTGAAGCCATTCCCTTTGTTCTGTCACTCCAGGCCCTTGTGAACAATCTCTCTTCAGCTTCCTTGCAGGTTCCCTTCAGGCCCTGGGAGGTCACAGTGAGCTCACCCCAAAGCTTCTCTTTTCCAGGCTGAGCAATCCCAGTTCTCCCAGCCTTTCCTCACAGCAGAGGCTGCTCTGTCCCTCTGAATATCCTGGTACCTCCCCTGGACTCTCTCCAGCAGCTCCACGTCCTTCCTGTGCTGGAAGGCCAGGGCTGGAGGCAGCTCTGCAGGTGGGGTCTCACCTGAGTGGGGCACAGGGGCAGAATCCCCCCTGCCCTGCTGCCCATGCTGGGGGATCAGCCCAGGAGTACCACTGTCTCTGAAATCAGTAATACTGTGACATTTACTATTTTCATTACCAAAATGAAAAACCCTACTTCTCTTTGGAGTCCTCCTATAATGTGGGCTGATGCTGTTATCTTACAGAATCCTGCTTTAAAAAGAGGACCAAAGGTGTGACCCCCCACTCACATATGCAGCAGGTGATAGCTCTGTCTCCATCCAGCTGGCCAAGCCCACACTCATTTTACCAGGGATTTCAGAACTTTACAAGGTGGGGCTTCAATTCTGACGGAAATTTCTCAAAGGACCCAATAATCTTCTTGGGAAAGGAGAGTAGAGGTAACAAAGCCTGAAGCTGAATCATTACCTAAATGATTGTTGTCTCAAATCTCTATTAGCTTCAGTGGTTTCACACAGACACCTATAATGTCCTTTGGTCAGTGAATTAATGCAATAAAAAGACCTTTAACACAAAATTTAATGATGAATACTGTAGACCTTTCCTTGCTGAAGGATCTTAGGCTGTTCCTGACTCAGTTAAACCCCACACAGCTCCAGGTCTTATAGGTGTGCAAACATTTGAGTTGTTTTGGTCAAATTACCATCATCTTTACAAGGATTACAAGCACTGGCACCAAGCTAGATAGGTATAATTTGTATTTACATAAATATGTATATAATCTGATTTATGGAGAGAATATATATGACCTGTACTGTGTGTCACTTTCTACTACTGACATGTCCACTAGACTTGTTTGATTTAAAACCCCAAGATCATTTCCCTGTGTGACTGCCATGCCCACCCAGCTAGTGCAGCATCTCTGCAGAGCCCAGCCAGGATTTTCCACCCCTCTCACCCTGCCCCAAACAGCATTAACTGATACAATCCTGACACAGGTGACAATTCCATGGGCACAGAAGCACAACAAAACTTTAAACTACACTTCTCAGGGCCTATTTCTTAGTATACTGGATATAGACCAAGTAAGTTGATGTTAAAAGTAGTTTAATCATTAAACACATCATAGTCCAAGATCCATTTGTGTTTATAATATTAAGTACAAGTAAGTCTTGGCTTACTGTAAAATAAAGTATCTGTATTAAACTTTCTGTGCTGCACATAAACACTTCTAAAACTAATTAAGGAAGCCACAGAAATTATGGAAAAGGAATGAGAGTAAGATTCCAGCAATATACTATAATGTAAATGCTACTGTGACTCTGTGTATTTAATCCTGATTTTCCACTATTTTTTGAAATCATTATTCATCACAGTCCAGAAGTTCCTCACCTCTGTGATTACCCAGAACAGCTTCAGCCCTTCACTTCAGACTGATCCAAACACAATAGGCTATTGTCTTCCTACACCTTCACCTGCTTCCCTACCATCCTGCAGTACCTGAAGGATTCTTCTTGAATTGGGCCAAGAAAAAAACCCTGTTTAAGAACAAGCTATGGAAAATGTGTTATCTTCAATACATGTGAGCTGGAAGTATGAATTAAAATAGGATCTGAAGGATTTATTTTTTTTTAAATAATTTTGCTGACCTGGGAGTCAGCATTTGAATCAGCTCTTTTATCACCATAGCTCCAGATTTCTCCAAATTCTGTACACTGGAAGTAAAACTTTCAGCATGCCCTTAACATCTAGTTATTTAATTAATAACAACAACAACATTAATAATGATAACAGCTAGGCTAGTTATTAAATCCAAGGCTGTAGTAAGTCTTACCTGACTCCTTTTCAGCATCTGATTCTGAAACTTCATCTTCAGCTTCTTCCTCTTCAGAACTAGAACTGCTTGAGTCCTTGTTCTCTTCCTCAGTTTCCACGGACTTCATTGTGTCTTCCTCATAAAGAATCTTCTCTTTGCTGCAGAATAGGAAATTTTTAGGCAAGCAGGTTATCTAAGCTGTACTTCTCAGGAGTACACAGACATGATTTACTACATACAGAACAAGCAAAGGATAAAATCTATCTACAGATTGAACACTCCAGCACTTCCATCATGGCCAATTTGCCACGGATTCCACTGCCAGTCTCACATTTTCTAATTCTGCAAGCACTTTTCCATCCACAAAAATGTAATCTCTCCTTTTCTAGTGCCACACAATGCAGCAGTTGGGCTGTAGGGCTCTGTGCCTACAGAGGTGCAGTTCTCAGCCCAAAGATCTGATCAACCCTCAGAGCAGGAGCTGGAGAACCAAACCCCAGCCCAAAGCCCTTGTTCACCCCTCACTGGGTATGTTAAGACACAACTAAAACTGTATCTGAGAGTACTGAGATTTAAAAAAAATGCATGAAATAAACGGCTGTGAATTGTTTTTGACCCAGCTGAGGCCAGCTGGGTGTGAGAGATGAAGCTGCTCTCCCATTACTTTCTGGGCAATTTCTTTTCAGCTAAAATGGAGAGACTTACTTGGTGAAGAATCTGTTTTGAGGCTTCCCATTCATGTCAGCTTCAATCAGCTTATTCCTTGTCTCCTTCTCACTTCGCAGCTGTTAGAAAGTCCAGGAAGATGGGAGAGAGAAAATGAGGACAGACATTAACCAGCCCCATCAGCATAACCTAGTCAGCAGCACAGAACAAGGTCAGCCCAGCCTAGTGAGACTAAACCACTGCAGATTTGTGTTAGAAGCCACTTGAACAGCAGCACATCCCCAAGGGCACTGTGAGCCTTGGACTGGAGCTCCAGCAGGACACAGCACCCAGCATGTCCTTGGAACGCTGCTGCCACTCAATAAAACCCTCAAAGGCACCTGCAGCTGCCCCTGCTGAGACCAGGGATGAACACTGACTGCTGCCCAGAGAGGTCCTGGTGGCTCCCCTGGCCCTGGAAGTGCCCAAGGCCAGGGACACGGAGCTTGGAGCAACCTGGGACAGTGGGAGGTGACCCTGCCCACGGCAGGGGGTGGGACTGGATGAGCTTTAAGGTCACTTCCAGCCCAAACCATTCTGGATTCTGTGGAGGTCTGTCCACATGTGTGTGTGCCCATGAAATCAGGATAGATTCAGCTTCAAATCTGCTGCCTTTGTGGCTATTTTTACTGGCTTTCAGAGGAAAGCATTCAAGCCAGCCCTGTACAGGCAACCAGGGAACTCATGGAAGGATGGGTCACTTCTTAAATCTCTCAAATGCACAAAGTCATTGCACAGGAATACCTAGGGTCACACAGAAATTGAAATATTTTGTCTAGGGAGCAGCAATATTAATTTTACCACCATCAGTGCACCCAAAAATTGTTTTGTACCTTCCAGAAGCACAAAAACAGCTGAGGCAGAAGTATGGATGTGAGTTAGGGGGTCAATTTAAGGTTGACTCTGTTGTGTCATAACTCACCAAGTTATTCTTTTTCTTTTGACAGCAGTTGACAACAGGCAAAGGAAGTAAAAGCGCTGTAAACTGTGCATCACAGAATCCCAGAATTACCTGGGTTGGAAAGGACCTTAAAGCTCATTCAGTCCCAGCCCCTGCCTTGAGCAGGGACATCTTCCACCAGCCCAGGTTGCTCCAAGCCCCATCCAACCTGGCCTTGGACACTTCCAGGCATGGGGCAGCCACAGCTGCTCTGGGCACCCTGTGAAGTGGGAAAAGCTGCGTGGATTCCAGTGAAGAGCAAAAATTTGGGGTACAACATTGTTAAACTGATCAAACTGCTGGAGCACAGCAAAAAGAAGTGCAGGAAAAAGCCTGCTCCATTCACAGATAATTCAGTAACTGGGAAAAAATTCCAAACCCAAACCAAATGAATTGCTTCCAGCAAACAAAAATCCCCCCTGCTTTCCAATAACAGCATCAGATCTTTTAGCAAGGGTGGCACAGTGCTCTGCTTTAGACTGAAAAAAATACCTGATTTGAAAGCCATTTTGGAAGAGAAATAATGTCATGAAACTGCCTGTTTTATCCTTAACAAATATAAGTTTCCTATTTTTAAGTGATAAAAATGGCACATGATAAACAGATGATAAATTGGCTTTTCCACTAAAAAATCATGTCCACTAAAAAAAAAAAGAAGTGTGATAAAATCTGGATTCTTCTGCCCAGTTTGACACTGAATAAATGGAGAAGGCCTTTATATAGGGCTTCTATATAGAGAACAGGGGGGTTTAGCCCTAAAAGCAGCCCTAAAAATGGGTGAGCAGTCACCCCAAAAAAGTCTTCTTTTTCTTTTCTTTTAAGAAGTGCAGTTATCTGCAAAATCCTCAGTAGTGAGAGAGAGGGGAATCCAAAATACAACCCTGATAGTATTTATCAACATGACATTTAGGGAGAAGCTGATTAATTTTTAAGAAGTTCCTGAATACTAAAGCTGCTATTTGAGGATGGCAGCAGCTGTGTTGTGATCTGAGCTGGAGTTCTAACCACCCACACTGGCAGTTCCTGAAAATACTTTCCTGGGGTTTATCAACAGTGTTCCCATTCTGTCTGTTTCTGTACCCAAAGTTATAAGTGACACTTACAGATTTTTAATTCATTTTGAATTCTTTTTGGCTTGTTTTTTGGAAGCACCCAAATGAGATAATTGAGCAGACCAGATGAATTAGGAAAAAATTCAATCCAAACCCAACTTTCTGGCTTGACAACTGCCCTTACTTTGAACAAGATATATTTTGCTTTCCTTTATGTCAACTTTTGTTTTATAATCTCTTCCAGTACCTCCACTGCACTATGAAATGGCAATTTAATATGGTTTTGAAACCACCTATTTTTTCAGTCTAGAATTCCCTGAAGTTTATAATTTCTTCTTCCTCAATCCAAAGCCTCCCAGTTGTAAGAAAGGCAGAGATGGTAACAGATCTCTTTCTCAGCACTGACAGTGTGTTTCTCTGGATGCAAACACAAAGCTGACCTGGGTAAGCACTCAGTAGGAACAGAGCAGTTTGATGCTAGAGAGCCTGCCAGCCAACAAAGCACCTGCAGGGTAACAACAAAGATGAACACAAATTCCTTACCAGTCCCCATAAGTCTGCATGCCATCACACTGCTGACCTCCTTGCTGCAGTCATCCAGATTTATAACTATTAAAAATATTGCTGTGCTTAAATACTGCAAATGAGTAACTCAAGAAAATAGCTGGGCCTCAGCTTCCTGCATCTGTTGGCACCAGATGTCTTGGAGAACACCTGTGTGTGAAATGGTAATTGGAGAGGTGGAAAATGATCTCCAGAAACTCACCACAGTCTGCTTCTTCTGCAGCATTTCTAAATGCTCCACAAGTCCCTCGTCAGCAACATCAAAGGGCGTCTGGCCCTGGTGCAATGGGAGAACACAAGAGGATATCTGAGATGGCACAGTGGTAATATTCCAGAAAATGCTATTTACCAGAGCATATGCTCCACATCCTCCCTCCCCAGATGGTAAGTGACACTGCTTCACTTGAGAGCAAGGAAACCCATGTGACAGTGATCATGGAATCACAGAATCATCTCAAAAAAGATCTCTAAGACCATGTTTATGTTCACTGAGCAACTTTTACCAGGGCAATGCAGCTCCCTGGTTGCTACTGCTCAAATTCAACAGCCAGGACTATGCTTGAGTTTCCAAGATTCTAAAAAGGACACTCTTGTACTGAGAGGGTGTGTGATCAACCTCTTCTTATGTTGGATACCAGGGAAAGGTTCTTCCCCCTGAGGGTGCTGGCACTGCCCAGGCTCCCCAGGGAATGGGCACAGCCCCGAGGCTGCCAGAGCTCCAGGAGTGTTTGGTTCTCAGGGATGCACAGGGTGGGATTGTTGGGGTGTCTGTGCAGGGCCAGGGGTTGGACTGGATGGTCCTTGTGGATCCCTTCCAGCTCAGGATATTCCTGATTCTGTGTTACTTTATCATCATGTATGTAACCGGTCTGAAAGGCTGGCAGCAAGCCAAAAAATTTGGGATCCATTTCCACATCCATGGGCATTTATAAAGTAAAACAAGCCAGAAAAAATACTCTAGGGCTCAAACCAAGAAATTGGTTACATTTTCACCATAATTAAAGATCTAAATGCCATTTCATTAACAATCTGAAACCTGATGGCTGCAGGTCAAAAAACAAAAGGTAGCCTCGTCCATCTGACCTAATAAAGAGACAGTTCTGGACTGGAAGGAGCAGGTAATGCAGCAAATACAACTGCAACTGTTCCTTTTCAAGTATGGCATGATACAAGACACCATACACATCCCAAACACTTTGGAAAAACACCTGATGGCATTTAAACAGAAAAGATTCCCCATATTTTGGGTGCCAAAGAGCTCACCAGGTTGAAAGGACTCCTCCTCATGGGGCATTTGTGTTCCAGCAGTTTCCAGCACAGCTGGATACACCTGAACACACAGGGCCCTCTCTTATCACAGCCTCCTGCCTTCATCCCCTGGTGCTCCTCCAAGCACATCCAACCTTCTCTCCTCCCCCAGAGCCTGCACAATTGTCCAGTGGGAAACACCTCACAGACCGGTGTGGACAGCAGGGATGGGAACACCAAGAGCAGCCCTGGACAAGCCCTTGAAAATCCAAGGGCTCTTCAAGGAAAAACCTGGAACTATTGGAAAGGAAGAGAAATGTTTTTGCTCCTTTTCTTTCATCCTATTTTTCTTCACTCATGTCTCACAAATCTTCAATTTCCTTTTTTTTTACCAATACATAGAACAGAGAGGATTTAAAGCTGCCAGTTTCTCATGGTTTCACTTCTTTTCAGTGCCTTATACCTTAATATTAGTATATTTTGCACTCCAAGACTGTTTCTTTGCTGCCATTTGATTTCTCAGGGTTACACTAACTCAGCATGGCACACACCAGCCCTCCTTACAAGCTCAGTCTTGAAGTTTAATCAGGTCACATTTCCCATAATATTTGAAATCTTTTCTGCCTTCTGCCAGTCAAGTTTCTTCATTTACTGATGTATTTAAATTATCCAGTGCACAGGCAAGGAGAACTGCTATGACTTTGTCATGTAGTTGGATCATGATGTTGGATCTCTTATGAGATCCCACCTGGATCTCTGTGTCCAGCTCTGGAGCTCCCATCTCAGGACAGACATGGACCTGCTGGAAAGAATCCAGAGGAGGCCACTAAAATTGAAGCCAGGGCTGGAGCCATGCTGGGAGAGCTGGGGGTGTTCACCTGGAGAAGAGACAGCTCCAGGGAGAGCTCAGAGCCCCTTCCAGTGCCTAAAGGGGCTCCAGGAGAGCTGGAGAGGGACCTGGGACAGGACAAGGGGGAATGGTTTCCCAGTGTCAGAGGGCAGGGATAGATGGGATATTGGGAAGGACTTTTTGGCTGTGAGGGTGGTGATGCCCTGGCACAGGTTACTCAGAGCAGCTGCAGCTGCTCCACACCTGGAAGTGTCCAAGGCCAGGTTGGATGGGGCTTGGAGCAACCTGGGCTGGTGGAAGGTGTCCTGCCCTTGGCAGGGGGTGGAATGAGATGAGCTTTAAGGTTCCTCTGAATCCAAACCTCTCTGGGGTTCTATGATTCCATGACCATGCAGCAGGCAACAGTTGATATTAATCTGGCTATAGAATGCCCTGCATTAGTTGTGTACTGACCAGCTTGTTCCTGATGTCCATGTCACACAGAGCCTCAGCCAGGATGGAACACGCTTCCTTCACTCCCCAGTGAGCAGCAGCATGGAGTGGAGTCCAGCCATCATTATCCTGGACGTTCAAATTAAATCCAGCCTGGATCAGGAGCCTGAGGAAAGCAGGAGGATTGATCTCTGCCCATCAGGAATGACTTCCTGACAAAGCAGTTTCCCCCCTGTTAGGCACCAAGTGGGCAGCCTGGCTCCCTAACAGCCAGGAGCTTCTGGACTCATTTATTAACCAGAGCAACATCCCACTTGATGTGCTTGAAACTAAGGGAAAGGGCAATGAGTGAAAAGTGGCATTGATGTAAAACCTGCTGGAACACGTCAAACTGATAAGGAACCCTTTCAGCATGTCCTGAACTGGGAGAACACCTTGATTTCTCATCTGGCATTGGTGACCCAGCCTGAACTCCTGCTCTAGCACAGGAGGGAGGCTGGATTGGCTCAGGCACTGAGCACACCAATAGTGTCACTGGAACTGCTGTCCCTGTGCCAGGGGACAAGCACAGCACCTGCCAGGACAGGGACATTTGGGAACTGCAGCTTTTGCTTGGCTCTCTGAGAGCACAAGGCCAATGTGAGGTGCTCCACAGAGAGAACAGGACTGCCAGGGAAGCAGCAGTGACATTGCCATTTGTGACATTGCCAGAGGTAAAATCTGTGTGCTAAACAACCCCCATTTGGATTAAACAACCCCAAATGCATTCTTTCAGAGTAGTTCTTGCACAGTTCAAGCAAATATTCCACAAGTGAATTTGCCTGGGATCTCCTTTCCTTTACCCTCACTGCTGTGCCCCTTCCACCCTCCCTTCTCCATCAGAGCAGAACACTGGTGTTTCACAGCACCTTGAACATTTAACACCAAAACGAACACAAGAGGCTTGGGGTAGTCTGGAGCTCCAGACCCATGTGCACACTGGTGTGGCAGTGATCAGGTGAGAGCACTGAGAAGCTCCTGTATCAAAATTATTATCCAAGTTGCTTAAACATTGAAGAGCATCCCAGGGAAATTCTGCAATTGCTCCTGAAAATTTCCATTGTGGGAAATTCCCCCATCCAGAGCCACCATTGCACAGCATGAAGGAAATCCAGCATGACCCCAACATGGCACCAACAGCTTGGAAACTCCTGCAGATTTTGCCAATGTGCAACTGTGCAAAATAAAACACAGTCACAGCAGAGCAGCTGTGGGCTTCTCTGTGAAAGAAATTGTAAATTAGGTGCTGAGTTTCTGCTGATTTTCCAGCTGGCACGAGGGAGAAACAGAGCTGCTAAGAGACTCAAGGTCACAGACAGATTGCACATCTCATTTAGAGTTAGCTGGCTCCTGGCTGTCAGCCCCTTTGGTTGAAGTCACTAAAGCTCTGGATTTGAACTTCAGCACAGCCATCACATACACAAGAGTGGAACAATGTCAGCTTGCTGGGAGATGTGTTTATCATTACCACAATTAATGCCAAGGAGAGGCTGTCCAGAACTAAGTCATCCTGCACACACTGAACTTCATCAAGGAGCACTGGATAAACAACCCTTCCCTGACAGGCTGTGGGACCAACACCTCAGATCCAGAGATGTTACACTTCTATTCACATGAGCTGTGTTAGATTCCTGTTCTTGGGCACAGTACAGACACAGATAGCTCATCACTCAATTATTAAGTTCTAATGACTGAATACAAATCATAAACATGAAGTACAATAAAATGCTTGAGCTTGAGATGAAACAGCTTCTCAGCATCAAGTTGAAAACATCACTTTAACATCACTTAAAACTATGAAATTTAGGATCAAGATAGATGAACACTTCCAGAAAGGATTTTAATGTGGGCAACAGTGTAAGCTTGTGTGTTATGCACAACCTGGTTTTTGGTAGCAGGGGGCCAGAGGTGGCCTCTGTGAGAAGCTGCTGGAAGCTTCCACCATTTCTGTAGAGCCAACCCCTCATTGCCCTGAAGATGGACACGCTGCTGGCCACAGCTGGGCCAGTTAGAGCAGGTGGTAATGCCTCTGTGACAACAGATTTAAGGAGAAAGTCAAAACTAAGTGGGAATGTGCAGCTTTTTTCTTGTCAGAGAAGAAGAGGAGCTGAGAACATGAGAGGGAAACAATATGGGGACACCAAGGGCAGTGGAGAAGGAGGAGCTGCTCCAGGCACCGGAGCCAAAATTCCTCTGCAGGCCGTGGTGATGACCATGGTGAAACAGCTGTACCCCTGCAGCCCCTGGGGATCCAGGGGGGATGCAGAGATCCACCCACAGCCCCTGGGGATCCACAGGGATGCAGAGATCCCCCCACAGCCCCTGGGGATCCAGGGGGGATGCAGAGATCCCCCCACAGCCCCTGGGGATCCACAGGGATGCAGAGATCCACCCACAGCCCCTGGGGATCCAGGGGGATGCAGAGATCCCCCCACAGCCCCTGGGGATCCAGGGGGGATGCAGAGATCCACCCACAGCCCCTGGGGATCCACAGGGATGCAGAGATCCACCCACAGCCCACGGGGATCCAGGGGGATGCAGAGATCCACCCACAGCCCACGGGGATCCAGGGGGATGCAGAGATCCAGCCCCTGCAGGAGCCCACACAGGAGTGGGTGGGTGTCTGAAGGAGGCTGTGATCCAGTGGAAGACCCAGTGGAGAGAGAGGACCATGCTTCCAGGCTGGAGCAGCCTGTCCTTGGAGGACTGTACCCCGTGGAAAGAGAGACTCATGGCTCAGCAGTTTTGGGAGGGCTGTTTGCCTGTGGGGGGAATTCACATTGCAGCAGTTTTGGGAGGATTGCTGCTTGTCTGAGTGGACCCATGCCAGAGGAGTTCATGGAGAACTGTCTACCATGGTAAGGACCCCATGGTCTCACAGGAGGAGGACAGCAGTGGAAGAAAATGTTAGGTGACCAACTGCCCAAAACCCCCATGCCCTGTCTCCCTGTGCTGTTGGTGGGAAGGAGGGAGGGGCTGAGGGGAAAAAGGTGCTTTAAAGGCTTATTTTACTTCTCATTATCCTCTTCAGATTCTGCTAGTAATAAATTCACTTTGCAACTTTAAGTTGAGCCTGTTTTGCCCTTAAAGTGTTTTCTCCCAGTCCTAATCTCAAGTCATGAACCCTTCAGTAATTTTTTTCTCTCCTCTGCCCAGCTGTGGAAGGGAAGGGTAAATGAGCAACTCCTGTGGGTGCCTGGCATTGGGCAGTGTCAAACCATGACACCTTGTAAAGACTATTTACAAGGCAAGGAGGAATAGATTCACACAGACAGAGGGCAGAGTTAGATTAAATAGGAGGTAAAAATTCCTCCCTGTGAGGGTGGGGAGGCCCTGGCACAGGCTGCCCAGAGCAGCTGCAGCTGCTCCATCCCTGGAAGTGTCCAAGGCCAGGCTGGATGGGGCTTGGAGCAGCCTGGGCTGGTGGAAGATGTCCCTGCCCATGGCAGGGGGTGGGACAAGATGAGCTTTAAGGTTCCTCCTAACCCAACCTAGTCTGGGATTCCATGAGCTATATGTTCATGGGCAGCTCCAGCCACACATAAAGGGCAGAAAAGAAAGCTTTATTGGTGGAAAGCCTAATTTGACATTACCTGTAACAGTATTAATGTTTTTTACCAAGAAATGCTACACTGGGCAAGTTTATGTTCAAAATAATCTGGTTAGAGCCAGGGCTGCAGAGCTGTCAGGTGCTGGAATCCCTCTGTCACTGCAGGAGCAATAGCATGAAGGGGCAGAGGACAGTGAGACAGGGGTGGACACTGCATTTTCCCACTAGACTGGTCATGTTTGTCACTGTTATGCAGTGTGTGTTGTCACTTTGTTTGTCAAAATTATACTTTTGTCCTCTAATATTGTTTAACTTGCTAGTCCTAAAACTATTACTCTAGAAGTGAAAAATCAGACCTCATGATTAGAAAAATTAGAGACCTCCTAATTGATGCCTCACTCTCCAAAAAGCTTTCATTACTTCAGAAAAGCCTGGAGGCATGAAAGGGAATCCTCCAGTCCCTGTGTATTTCTGGTGAACCTGTGGCTGGACACATAAAACCACAGAGCCTTTTGAGAAACAGCAGCCTGAAAATCTCAATATGGGACAAATTTCTCTGAATGTAAAGCAAGATGTTTTCTTCAGCCTTAATTTCATGCATCAGCCCTGGGAGGAGCTCCTACCTCATGACTTCAGAATAGCCCTTGGCTGCAGCAACATGAAGAGCTGTGGCTCCTGTCCGAGGCTGCTTTATATCCTCAATTTTCCCACTGTTCAGCCACTGCCGGGCATCCTGGAGCATTTGCTGCTCCTCTTCTTTCCTTGACAGCTCTAGGTCTACACCTAAGGGGGTGAAGCACAGAAGAAGAGATGAACAAGAGACGAAAGCTCTCAAGTACTTGTTACAATTACCCTATGTTCCATTTGCTATAAAATATTAGTAAACTATTTCTGATCTTCCACAGAACAATCAGCAGAAGCCTCTTCTATGAACTGGGAGAGCTCCTGTGTCACTGACAGAGACTTCAAAAACTGAGTTAAAAATTTTGAAAGTTGGGCAAGTTGCAACCCAGTCCAATTAACTAAAAGTTCAGCTGTGCATTAAGGGTAGAAGGATTGAGTTCTACACTGGCTGTGTCCCAGACTGAAACAACAGTCATGAACAACAATCTGACTGACTGAATTGACCTGCAGTGAGGGTGTAATCTCCAGAGAAGGTTGGAGGAGCCTCACATGTACCCAAGAGCACGGTGGTGCCAGCTCTGTGCTCACTCCATACTCAGGACACTGCAGGTGACACACACAGGGATCTGCACTGCTCCAGGGGCACCCATGACAGGCATGCTGAGAGAAGTACTGAGCTATTCCACTGAGCAGCAAACCCCCAGACTCTGACAAAACACAATTTGAAATAATTCTGGCATTAGAAGGTCAGAAGAAATCTATTCTGATGGCCTAAGTGACTGCATAGGGGCAGGAGGAGATGTGAAGAGGCAGGGGGATGATGTGGAGATGGAGGTGTCTGGCTGACAGACTACGTCAACTCCTTAAACCAATAAGAGGTAAAACCCACTTTGACTTGTTTTCCTAAGTGGAATTTTCACACTAATGAAATCACAGAAGGACAATATATCAATCACAAATATTGATACCGATCCAAACAAGATTAATCAGAGTAGAACTCTCTGACTCAGGCAAACACACAAATTAGAAGATGACAAGTCTCAAACATCAAGAAGGGTCCTGAAGAACAAGTGTCCTTGATTAATACTTTCAGTAAAAGAATGACATGATTGCCAATTAAATTATGGGGCATTAGGATTAAAACAGAACCAAGGAAAACACATAACTCAGAGTCTGAGCTGTCAGACCCACTATTGCAGGATTTTGCAAAGATCAGAAATAAACTGGCTTCAGACCTAGGACTAGACAAGTTTGTAGCTGTTACACACAACTGCTGAACATGCTGGAGTTCCCAAGGAGGGCTGCACTAGCTCAGGAAAGTGAAAGCCACAGGGCACTCACAAGTACACAGAAAGGCAGTTTGGCTCAGGAATTTCTGGGGGCACAGTGGCTGGAGGCTGGGAGGGGAATTGCACACACCTGAGCTGTTGTTACAGTGTGCAGAAAGCATCTGCTCACAGCCCCTGCTGAGGACAGACTGCAGAGCTGGACAGATGCTTATTTAAAGTTCAACCCCATTTCCTCCAGCAGTTATGATCCTTTAAACTGTGTGTGATGAAAATCTTCTCGGTGGAGACAGATGGTTGTTTCAGGGCATCTTAGCAGGATGCCACTAATGTGGTTAGGCAATGCAAGCAGAATCCCAAAAAAGTGTCAGGCAAAATACTTGCAGGTGAGGCAGAATCACTGCCTGGATGTCCTGTAAGGTTTCAACCACATTATTGCCATTTCAGGAAGCTGAAGGTGCACAAGTCCACAGAACCCAGTGAGGTGCACCCATGGGTCCCAAGGGAGCTGCTGGAGGAAGTGTCTGAGTCACTCTGGTATTTGAGAAGTTGTGATAGGCTGGTGGAGTTCTCATGGTCTGGAAAATGGGAAACATAATCCCCATTTTTAAACAGGGAAAAGAGGAAGACCTGGGGCACTACAGGCCAATTGGCCTGTCCTCTGTGCAGAGCAGGATCATGGAGCAGATCCTTCTGGAAACCATGCTAAGGCCCATGGAAAACAAGGAGATGATTGGTGACAGCCAACCTGGCTTCCCTGAAGGCAAGGTGTGCCTGACAAATTTGGTGGCCCTAGAACATTAACACAGGTGACAAAGCAGCGAGGGACTGATTCCTTCCTAACTATACCTTAAAAAATAGTCACCACCATGTGTCAGAATGTATCTGACAGAGGGACTGGATTCAATCCAGGATGCAAGTAAGCCCCCCAAAAGCTGCAGGAATGAAATAATCCAGACCAGAAAGAGTCTTTGGGGTCTGTAGCCCAAACACATGCTCCAGGGAGCATGACTTCAAAGCCAGACCAACCAGCTCAGACACAAATGCAGCTGAGCTTTGACTATGTCCAAGGATAGAAGTTCCAGGAATTCCTTGGGTTCCTTTTCCAACATTCTTGATGAAATTCACAGACATGATTTAAACTTCTCACACATGCATGCAGACGTTCAACCACTCCCAAATGAACTCCCTGAGCATGAAGAAAATTTTAGATTGATAAAGCATTTCCTTATTTTAACATCAGTACAAAACTACTCTTCAGCCAGGGATGTTTGTGCAGGGACAGCCTGGAGAGCAGCTCTCAGCCAGGCACATCTGATGAGAAAGGGGATATGACAGAAGAAACTTAGGCAAAGATCAGGATAAAGCATGTCACTCCAGGCCTGGAATATTCATTTCCTGGTCCCTGCCTTTGGCAGTCCCATAAATCTCACCTCGGTTTTATCAACCCTTAGTGAAACAAGACCTTTCATTGATATCAGAGGTCAAAATTACATCTCACTTTAAAAGTGACTAGATCTGATGAATCAGATTTCAGGACTGTGGTGTCTTGCTTTGAAGAATCCCAAGGACAGAGACCACAAACCTCCTGCATCTGCTCCATTGTCCTGAAAGCAAAATTTGTCTGCTGCTTCCTGGGCCAGATCTCAGATCTGCTCACCAACAGGCAGCAGGGCAGCAGAATTCTCATCCAGAAACTCTTAAGGGTCCCAACTCTCACATATTCAAGGCCTCCCTTACCTTGTTTCTTGACTTGCTCCAGAAGCAGGTCCTTCATGGCCGCCTCCTCGGCGATGTCGGACGGGACCTCCCCCTCGCTGTTGACAGCAGCCACGTTGGCCCCGTGGCTGATCAGGAACCTGCAGCCAGGACAGCCAGGCCAGCACGTCACACCTCCAGTGCTGGCTTCAGAGCAATCACACAGGCAACCAAACAGCACCACAAACTATCTGCCCTTCTCATGCAACTGCAATTACCAAATGAACACCTCATTCTTAGCCAACTTCCAGACTAAAAATGGTATTGTAAAACCAAGGTGCTTGCTCAGAGGTTCACAGTTTTTCTTTCTTCATAGTTACTTAAATACCCCTTTCCTTGCATTAATCTGGTTGATTATCTTCTTATATTTAAGAAAAGGAAATTATACTGATTTTTAAAAAAGCCTCATCAAGTATGATCGATTTTTAAATTTGCTCTCTTATAACTTTACCAAAAGTTCATTAAAGAACAACAGACATCTTCTTTGGCTTCTGCATCTTTTAATCAGTAAAATTCTGAGAAGTAAAAGTAAATGTGTTTAAGCACACAAATATAGGAGGCTGAGGTTGTCTGGTTTTATAAATTATTTTCAATGCATTTAAGAAATAGTTATCTTAATTCAACTTTTGGAAACTTTCTGGTAGCTGTGGCTAATATATAGCACGATATGACTGGTAAAGAATAAAGGGCTGCTGTTCAACTTGGAGAAAAGGAGGCTCTGGGGGAATCTTCTCACTCTCCACAACTCCCTGACAGGAGGGTGCAGCCAGGTGGGGATCAGGCTCTGCTCCCACGGAACAAGGGACAGGACAAGAGGAAATGGCCTCAAGCTGCACCAAGGGAGGTTCAGGTTGGATATTGGGGGAAATTGCTTTTTGGAAACAGTGGCCAGGCCCTGGCCCAGCTTCCCAGGGCAGTGGTGGAATCACTGTCCCTGGAAGTGTTCAAAAAATGAGTGGATGTGGCACTTGAGGTTTAGTGGTGAATATACTTGAAAGTCCCCGCTTAACCACAGCGCTGCTCACACCAGTCTGTCTGTGGTAAGAAAATGCAGTCACAGAATGCCAGCCTGGTTTGCATCAGAAGGGACCTCAAAGCCCACCCAGGCCCAGCCCTGCCATGGCAGGGACACTTCCACTATCCCAGGCTGCTCCAAGCCCTGTCCAGCCTGGCCTTGAGCACTTCCAGGGATGGGGCAGCCCCAGCTGCTCTGGGCACCTGTGCCAGGGCATCACCCCCCTCACAGGGAGGAATTCCTTCACTACACATCCCTGTACTGTCCCATTTCCTTTTGCTTGGCATTTTAGCTCAAGTGTCTAATGAATCATAAGTCTAATGGCAGCAGCAAAAGGCAACCAGTTGAAGGCTTCACCTTAATCCTCAAAATTTCAGAACTCTATACCAAGAGAAAAGCACCAATTTTCAGCATTGCTTTCCAAAGCACTGTACTAGGATCAGAGTGTTCATCACCTGTGTACCTGCTCTGAATAGAAAGGCACAGGGAAGTTTTTTAAATCCCCAGAACAGCCCCAAACTCACTCACTCTGCTATGTTCAGGTAGCCACACGACGCCACTGCATGAAGAGGGGTCCAGCCCTCGTTGTCTTGCTGGTTCACATTGGCTCCATTTTCTACCAAGAACTTCACCATGTCCAGGTTCTCATCAATACAGGCCTGAGGGAGAGCGGGAGGGGATGTCCAGGGGTGGAAGGATTGAAGGGAAGAGAGAGAATAAAAAAATGGTGTTGGTGTTAAATCAAACATACAACCCTCACTGGCAGCTTACTGGAAGCAAATACCTGGCTGAACTTTCCATGCTGTGAGCAATCACACCTTAAAGCTTAGGGTAGCTTCAATTTGTGAACTAAAACAAATTAACTTCAGAACTTTCAAAAATTAATTGTAACTCAAAGTTCCTACATGGACCACCTCTGAATTTGCTCAAACTTCACTTTTTCTCACTGATCTCTGTCCTCTCTCCCACGCAGTTCCCTCCCCACAGCAGGGATGCTGAAATGATGGATCTCTGTTAGTTTTAGGTATAGCATTGAATCCCTCTAAGCAAGGCAAGCTGTGTATTTACAGCCAGATTATACTGGTCCACAAAATGTCAATGAATAAAAGTTGTACCAGTGAACACAATGAGGCCTCACTAAGGGCAGGAATGAGAAGGGAAAGCAGCAGCTCCAGGAGCCAGACTAAAGCAGCTCAGTTACAGAGGTAATCATTGCAAAAGCAGAGTTCTAGAGAACTTAATAACTTCTTTATTCAGCAGTATCTCTTTGTTTTCCTAACACAGGAAACTTTTCCTGTTTGTTCTACAGCCCCATGAGCTGCTGAAGAGAATGACAGCCCTTGATTAGCTGCTGCAGTCATTCCCAAACCTGCATTTACAGAGAGCTCCCTGCTTTGAAGTTGCCAGAAGAAAAACTATCTTGATTTTCAGGTCTCAGCAGTTCAGTTGGGTGGAATTCCTCCTTCCTCAAATTCCTGGCTCCAGCACGTTCTGTGCAGCATTTACAGCTCACTGAAAGCTGCTATTCAAGGCATACACAAATCCAAATGAGTACTGGGAAGCACAGGGCATGGCCAGGAGGTGCAAGAATCGCTTTTTACTACACGTCCATTCCCAGGCAGAAACACAGCTCCTCACTGCTAGACAGGGAAACACCCTGTCCAGAATTCCTCCAAAATCCCAACATTTGATCCTTTTGCATAGCTTGATGTGGGCATATCTATTGTTTACAGCAATCAGGTGACTCCCAGGTGATCCATCTAAAACAAGCAGCACTGACTATCCATCCGTTCCTGTCCCAACAAGGAATAAAAATGAGGAAATCCTCTCAAATCAATATCCACACACCCCAAAAAGAAACAATCCTGGTTTATCAACATGTTCATCTGTGCTACATTGCTCATGTCAAAGCAGAGGCATGTCCTAGACCAGGACAACTAGCTCTTGCTATTTTTACTGCAAGGAGAGCTGGACTGGATGATCCTTGTGGAGCTTTTCCAACTCAGGACACTCCAGGATTCTCAGTGCAAATCCCAAACTGCCCATTTAGGACACAATCACTGCTCCATTTGCTTGTTTCACAAGCAGCCATGCACAAACCCAGCCTTGAAACCTCCAAGGAAGCACATTCCAGATAACTAACTCCTAGTGCAGGTACTTGGCAAATATGTGACAACACGGGGAACATGCATGGCACTGGGAAAGGATCCCCCAGGAACAGGCTCAAGTCCCCAGTGTGTTTCCTGGCCCTACTTTAGACTGGTTTACCTGAACCTTGGCCAAAAAAGCACAAGCAGAAGTCTCAAAGTCGTTTACTTCAGGGGCTCAAGCCACTGGATAAAGTGAACTCTAAAGTTAAATGCCTGTTTAAAGGAATAAAAGAGCCCTGCCACTCTTTTAAATTTCATCCTGTTATGTGCTGGTCCCCAGCCTGCTGGTTCTGATGGAATGCATGCTAGAACCAGCAGGATAATGGGATCAATGCCCACCTGTTCCTACACTGAATCCTGCAGTGATTTGCCTCTCCTGGGTCCTAAGGAAGCAACTGATGATGAGAAGTCAGGGCTCTGTGGGTGCTGACAGCACCAGGGACTCCCAAGGGAGCCAGGACCATTCTACACTTGCTGTCTGCACTTACTACCAAGAGAAAGCCAAGTGCAAAGGTGGAGTATCCTTAATGGAGCAGCAGAATATTCTTTAATATGTAAGAGAAATAACCCTCCTCCAATCTTCTGTAGTTCATGAAAAGCTGCTGTTCAAGGTATCTGATCAAGGAAAAGATGCTGTTCCACATATGTGATGCAGCCATGGGACACTGCCTGGCAAATATTGATTTTAGCACAAGCTGATGACACACAGGAATGGAACTGAGACAGAGTAGAGTAACATGAACAGTTTTTTAAGTGACACATATGACCTCGCCTATCTCACATACCAAAATGCAAGATTTTTATGCATTGTTATATCATTACATGCAACTAATTACACTGGCTGAGATTTGAAAAAGTGAGGTGGAAAAGCAGTTTCCAAAACCAGCATTTGACAAAAAGTACTGAGTAACTCCTGCTCAGCTCTGAAAATCTCTTCATGGTGTCATGTAAGAAACTATCAGGCAAGGGATTATTTACATAATTTTTTAATCATACACCCTAAAAGAACACACTTCTCAGATCTTAACATGATATGTATGACCTGTTTAACACAACTCAGACCAAGAATTAGGAGGTCAACAACTTGGATAATGAGTAAAATTGGTAACTTGTAGAACTTAAGTACTAAAAAAGTTCTGAAGTTCTGGACTTTAAGAACTTTAGAAAGTTTAAAAAAATAAATTTAAAAAAAGTTTAAAAAATAAATTTAAAAATTTATGACACATTAAATAACAACTTTTAGGGGTTGCAATGTATTTCTGTGTGTACTCTTAAGGTATCAACTGATTAACACTGATGTTATCAGGGAACTCATACCTGCACATACATTAATGGTATTAATAGTTTCGTACATGCCACCACTTAACCAAGACACACAGTAAAGAACAAAATTCTCACATTTGTCCACCTAAAATTTTTGAGAGCCCTGACTGCTGATGCTCCTCCAGTACCTCTCCACTGTGTGTTTTCTTGTGTAAATCTACCAAAATGAGCCAGCCTGCAGGAGAAATGGCTTTACTGGGGTCCAGCTCACCTTCAGGCTAAGTCAGCTGGGTTACCTGAGGTCACTGGAAGAAGGAGAAGAGGACAAAGAGGAAGTAAAGGGGTAGATATGTACTCCTTTAAGTACTACTAATCCTCCAACCTTAAATTTAGGAGAGTGGATAAGTTTAGTAACCCGAGAGGATCTATTGCTATGCAGACTTCTCCTCTCTTATTTGATCTGTCCTTCCTTAGGAACATGGTAAGGACCACGACCTCGGTGAGCAGAATCACAAAGCAGACACCAAAGGGAGGGGAGACAGTCAAAAAGAGTTGGTTGAGAAGCAATGCTGCCTTTTTGATGGGTAGTTTCTTCATGTGAGGAAATACTCCCTCTCTTGAACTGCCCTTGGAATCAGGCATGAAGAGAAATAGAGGGATAGGCTTAATTCTTTCAATTCCAGGCCTTGCTAACCTTCAGCTGGCTTGGTCCACACGCAGGAGAGGCTAAAAGCAAGGTTAACTACAGAGCATAGCAATTTTGTCTTTAAACTTTTAATTCCTTCCTTACCCTCTGCCTCTGTACAAGCTCTAGCACAACCTTCAAGGTGATGTGACAGGGTGGGAGTACAGGGTGAGTATCTTTCCCTCTCATCATGGATCTTCAGCAGGCTAATCTCTTGCTATCCCTGTATTTTTCTTGGCAGTTGATAAGCTTCAAGGGCTTCTGGAATGGTACTAATGTATTACAGTTTTAGCAGTCCTTGATGCAAACCGCATCCAGTGCCCAGAATTACCCACTCAACACGCAAAGAAAGTTGGCTTACAGGATTTAAATCCCAGGCATCGCTGGGCAAGTCTCCATCCCCAGCTCATGGTGTACCTCCAGGTCCTGGCAGGGGACCAGCATTTAGCAGTTTTTCCATAGGGAGGAAGTACTCAGTTTCTAAAATCTGCAGATATGGCATATTAGCTTCCCCACTTTGCAGTGAACAGGTGGAGGCCTTTCCAGCCAGGGACGCTGACTGCAGATTTGAATTTTGCCAGGAGCTGTTGCCAAGGCATTCTTCTTCTGAGCATGAAGTTTACATTACAGTAAGGAAATGGGGACACCAGGAAATGGGACAGAACAACTTGGCTCATCTGGCAAGGCCTGTCCAGCAACCAGACAAAATCTGATCTTATCTTGAATGAAACCTCATTATTACAATGGTGTTGTGCTTCTCTTTCCTCCCAGCACCCAGAACACACAAGCACCACAGGGCCCTGATGAGTATCTGCTCCAGCTGCCTGCCAAGGCTTTGGTTTGCCTATCTCCTGGGCAACCCCTGAGACAGAGATTGGAGGATCAGGGAGGAAAAGGAGACAGATGGGATGTGACTGAAGGTTCAGAGGACTGGGAATTGAGTTCCAAGGTGTGAACAGTGTGATACTGCTCACTTTCTAGGGGTGCATCACATTTAGCCTAGGACTGGTGCTACATTCCACTGCATATGAGATACACACAGGATAGCAGCAAGGAGAGCATCTAAACCACCTGACAAATTTCTAAGAAATTGCCTGGGATCAGCTGAGACCAAAAAAAATAGTATATCTTTTTATCTCCACAAGGAGCAAAGTGGTTACAAACCCAGAAGAACAGACACCAGGCAGTAACTGCACATCCACAGCGCTGTCCCAGGCACCCATGTGAAGGTGTTTTCTCCACAGCTTGCCCAGTTGTGGGTGGTTTAACATAAATACATGAATAACATTCAGCACAGCTGTTTGCAGGCAGAACAGCTCTGGCCAGGATGTCAGTGACAGCCACTGAGCAGCAGAAGCCCGTCCTGCCCTGTGCCTAAACAATGTGCTGGCCCTGCCAACAGCAGCACCTGTAACAAGGGGGAATCTGGCTGGGAGCACACGGTGCTGCTCCCTGCAGCCCCCTGAGCCATTATGAGTATTATAGTTTACAAATAATACATCATATCTGCCAGTGTCATACGGTCATGAGATAAAGCTGCATGTAGAGCTTGGCATCAGCCAGCCAGGAGACCTGGAATAACTGCTGTGGGCTAACTCTGGCTGTATTTCATTGCCTGCTGTTCCCTCTGTGGTTGGGATTTGAGAGAGAGAAGCCATGCATTTGCTCCAGGCACAAGAAAAATGGAGGAAGGGGAAAGCAGAAGGGGCTGCGTGCTTGGCTGCTATGTTACGTGTTTCTACTGTGAATCCACCAGTCTCGTGACAGAACCAATCTCAGCGACTTCTCTGCGCACAAGAGTGCAAAATCTCATAATCCTACCGTGTCAGATCCTTGGGGAGCAATCCTCATGGTTCCCTCGTGGAAATAATACTGGGCAGTTCCACTTGTCACACATAAATGTGATAGGTAAACTGCCTGCTGAGGCACATGCTGGCTTTTGAAATGGAGGATGAGAGATGCCAGGCCAGCAGAGCCATGCTTCAGCTCCTCCTGATTACTCCAGGGAATACCAATCTCCAGAGCCTCCCAGCACTATGGTACCTCTTGTAGCAAAATGCTGCTGCTGCTGAATCACATTCAGGGCTCATGAAACCCCCCTTATTCCTTCTTCTACCAGACTCTCCTCCAATCTAGAAATCAAATGTTAAACCATGTTCAAAACTCTTTACACACCTGGCCCCTCCCTGACATGGCTTGCTTCCCTCTTTTCCATCACCAATCCAAATTTCTGTAACTCTTGAGTCAAAGTATTGACAAACACCTCTGAGGTTCTTCCACACCACTGCACATCCATCATTCTTGCACTGATCTTCAGGCCCCTTCTCCACACATCAGTGTGCCCAGAAGGTCACTCCACCCTTCCATATGGTGAAACCACCCCCAATGCAGATGGAGAGACCTTCAGAGCAGGGACCATCTGCTACTGAAGAGCACCCAACTCTGAACACAGCCCAGTGCCAGCCAGGGACAGAGCAGCAACAGAAACACCATGGAATCACTGCAGCTGGAAAGTACTTCAGGAAACTCCTAACCTAGTGCCTCCAGTGTCAGCAGTGAACTGTCCTTGCCCTTCTGGGCTGTGGATTTGTGTGTGGATTATCATAAGCGTGTGCATAGATGTTCATATAGACATACACAGACACACTGACTCCTTGAAAATTCAGGGAACTTTATTATTGTGGAAAGGACTAGAAGACATAGATTTGTTCAGCATTTCTGATCCAGACCTCCACAACTTTGATGCTCTATGTGCCCAACCCTCAGGTTTTTACCACCTAAATGATGTCCTCATGCTGAAAACCTGATGTATGCTCGTTTGAGTGACAGAGGCTGCACCACCCAGGAGCTATAAAAGATTCTGCATCAGACATGGGGTGAAAAAAGTGTGTTTTGTTCAGACAAAGCAAGGGGAGACAGCACACTCAGATTATTAAAAAGTTTGCTTTGTGCTAAGCAGAGTCAGAGTGAATACAGGCCATCAAAAGCAGCAGTCTACAAGCAGAATGGTTTCTGAGTTCATGTCAGTGCAGTCTGAATCCAGCCCAAGACCACCACAAGAGCCCCAGCAGGTTTAATTCCAGCTTGCCAGGGTTCCTCCTGCTCAGCCATGTGTTCCCACATCCTGCCTTGCACAGGATCAGTTTCATCCACGTTTTCCAAATGTAAAGACACAAACGTGCCCAGAGGGCATTGCCTGTCCAAGCTGGGTGGGATGTGCCTGACCTTTCCCACTGCCTGCAGACCCAGCCACAGCAGGGTGAGCTGAACCCCACCCTCCAGGACTGACAGGACAACCCTCCTGGAGCCAAGATCTATCAGCTCACTCCTTAACCTGAGCTTTGAGAGGGTTTCCTTTACAACAATTTTTTCTATAGGACTGGTATAACAAGACCACTTTGAGAAGTTTTGGAAATGGCTAAAGGGTTGCTGCAAACCAGAGGCCAACACTGACACCAGCAGCACCATTAACTGGTACACACTGGGCTGGAAGCACTGGCAGGGCAATTCAGCCACGCTGTCACAGCACAGCCACAGGGATTAAATGACAAGACCCACTCTCAACTGCTCTCCTGTCGTAAGTCTAAAATATATGGAACAAGGTTAGCCAGGAGATAGAAGGAGTCAATCTCTCAGTGAATGCAAGGCAAGAGTAAATACATGATGTCAACATACACCTTCAAACCCACAAACAAAGGCAGGACTGATGACAGCTGAAAAGCATCAGGGTTAAATCTGGGAGCACAGAGAGAGGAGTTCACAGAAAATAAAGGGAAAAGCACTCCCAAAATAGCCTGGCAACTGTCAGCACTCAGAGTGTCGGCACTGGAAGGTATGACCTTGCCATGGTGTCCCATGATCACAGCTCTGCTCTCAAGGGGCTTCTGTCAGAACCAGCACTGCCCAAAAATTCCACTCCAAGTGATCCCCGTATCTGTGGCAGCACAGATTACACTCACCAGTGATTTGGGGAGCAACAAACAGCTCTGCAAACCACAGAGCTTTTGCACCTTCTCTCCTCAGCCTCAGCTTCTACGTGTCCTCATGCCTTGACACCCTCCACAGGCACTTCTGTATCACCAGCCCAGCTTTAAAATCTCTATGCTTTAAAATCCTTGGCAAATCTAATTCTGAAACAACCAAATCAGAACCAAAAGAAAGAGGTAAATTCTGTTTTAAAAAGAGCAGGGGGAAAGGAAGTGAAATGAGATAAAAGATTCATTTTCCAGTCTGATTAATTAGCTATGGAGGTTCATTTTTTAAACAGCAGTTGAGTCATACTTCTCATGTAAGCAGGAAGAGAGAGAAGTGGATTATGTCAGATTTTTCCACTGGAAAAAGCCCCACACACAACAAGAAGTACTCAGCAGTATCCATGTCAGTCATCAAAAGAAACCAACAACAAATCTCTTACAACGATTAGCACAAGAAAAAAGCCAGTGGAGCACATGGGAAGAGAGGAATACGTGCAAAGGCATAATTATGCCATGAATGTGGCATTTCCAAGACAAAATAGCAGCACGGAATGTCAGGTGGAGAAGTGCTTTGAATAGAAGCCACATTTTGAAACTATTTTAAAACTCCCCATACCTTCATGCACTGGGACCATCAACTTATTTACGGGGAGTTATATGTAAATACCTGCTGCACTAAAGCAGAGGTGGCTTGGCTAAATGTCTGTGGAATTCTTTAGAACTGCCAGGAGTCCTGCATGCCATGCAGTGCTGGTGCTGCCAGAGAGCTGAAGCACTACATCCACTTCTCCCCGACTGGGCAGGACCTGCCCTCACCCAGGCAGCACCAGAGCTTCCAGCTTGGCTTCTGAGAAGAAACAGGAGCCACTGAGGGGAGGAAAGAGAAGGTCAGCTGGACACTACTCACACTCTGTGTTACTGGAACAGGAGGGAAATGGGCAGAAAGCTAAACTGCTCTGCTTTTACTCTTGCTAGGATGACAGGCAAGCAGGATTGCCAGTTCTTTGCCCCTCCTTGAACATTTCTAATCAAAGAGCCTTTTGGCAAAGCTAGGAAGCTCAGCACAGACCACACAGACATGGATTCACTGGGGCAAAGAGCCCCAGGGACCAAGGAATGGCCACAGCTCCAGGGCTGCCAGAGCTCCAGGAGTGTTTAGACAGTGCTCTCAGGCACAGAGTGAGATTGTTGGGGTGCCTGTGCAGGGCCAGGACTTGGATTTCATGATCCCTTCCAACTCAGGATGTTTTATGATCCTATGAACCCCTCCAGCCTCACAGCATTTGTGCTCTCACATGTCCAGCAACTTGCACTGAATTCACCTCTCATCCAAACAGGGCCCAAGACATGGATTTTCCACTTCCACAGTGCTCCCCCTCTGCAGCTGATTGACTGCTTTGCCATTTGTGTACACAGCCCACAACACAGCTCCAAACCAGCACCAGGCCATGTGGGACTGACTTCAAAATTCACTCTAGATCATAATTTTACTCCCTTCCTTTTCATCATCATCATCCCACTAGTTCCAGCATGATTTTAATACCCATTATTTCAACAGCAGTCAGATGCTAATGCTTTGTACCATCTGAGAAGAGCTTGAAATGAGTCCAGTACGTGATCAACTGCCAACACTAAAAATAAAGTCTTTCTGTCACTAAAAAGCAGGGACTGCCAGTTTTCTAATGGTGTGGAGCAGCACTGGCTTTTCAAGCCTCACCAGTTTACTCATTCTGACCACTAAGTATGTAATTTCTCTCCCCCTCAACCAGCGCTCCCTGGCACTCCATCAAGACAGTCTATATAAAATCTTGCCCTTAAATTACTGAAATTTTTGTTCCTACCCAAAATAGCTATGTTTCATAATTAGAAAGCTCACAAGCATTTCACTCCTGTGTGGAAAATGGAAATTCAGGTACTGCAGATTTGCTTAGCAAAGAAATGTTCTGCTAACAATCCTCTGTCCTGACAGGCGCTCCATCAGGGGCTACACCGCACTATTTAATGCAGTTCCTAAAGACTTATTTTCACAACACAAGCAAATATAGATACAGTTCTGCCATCATCTCTATAACACAAACATTTCCTAAACTTCCAAGATGCAGCCTTAGATCAGCTTCAGCCAAACCAGGGCTGTGTCCTGCAGCCCAGGGCTAAACACTTGTCGCAGTGCCTTGCAGGGCCACTGGTGGTGGCTGAGCAGCACGGTATGGCCAATGCCAAATGGGGACTCTCCTGGTGAATAACGGGGAGAAAAATGTAAAATCACTTTGTGGCCTGCTTGGAAAGGCGTCTCCACTCACACCACACCTGCTGGAAGGGCAAGGTGGGGTGGGAAGGCCAGGCAGGGCCCCTCTGCTCTGGCAGAGAATCCTCTACAGGAAGAGCCTCTCCAGGTCTCCTCCTACCCCAGCAGAGACATGGAAAAACAGCTGCAAATGATTTTAGCTACAACTTGGCAAACTAAAGGTGAGATTTGTGTTGCCTAACTATAGACCTCAAAGGCAGACAGAAAAATCTCTGTAGATCACTCCAGGCTTTCTTTAGTCCCTGCCATGGCAGGATTCTGCAGCAGGCTCTGCTGAAGCTGGGCTGCCTAGCCCTGCCTTACACCCTGCCAGCAGACCCTCTCCCCCAGCAAGGGCACTGACACTCATCTGATACCCCACTGAACACATCCAGGAGCTAAAGTGGCTCACAGTGGAACCACACAAGGACTTGCACTGGTATGAAAGGCACATGACAGGAGCAGCAGGAAGGGCAGGACTGAGATAGTCTTAAGCTGCCACATAGTATCTTGCTTATGTCAAGACAGACAGACCATGCTGCCTACAGCCCAGGGAAAAATGGATTTTTCAACATAGCATTCAGGTCACTCCAGGGCCAGTACTGCTTTCACAGGAACCAGCTCCACCTTACAGACATCCAAGTTCATGTAGGAGAAGTTCCATGAGCTCCTGCAAATGCCAAAAATGCTCAATTAGCACCCAGTGAAAAACACTGGAATTACCACTAGAAAACAGTGGCTGTGAGCAGAAACAGCTCAACACAACTACAGGTGAAGAGCATGAGGAGACTCCTTGGAGGGATTCATTGTCAGTTTATTCACAGACTGTCAGGCTTCCGTGCACATCCCTGTCTTGCAGCCACATCAAGTTTTGTTTCAAGATTTGAATTTTACCTTTGTGGCCAGGAAAAAGAAGGTGGTATATAAAAAGAAAAACATGCACTCAGTAATTCTATTCATTAATTTTCCTTTCCAGTCTAGCAGTGTGCAAGAAAGTTTAAATTTGCTGCTTTGCAGTTATATATTCAGTGGCTAAAACCTCTCTAAGGATCAGTCTGTGCATTCCTAGAGGCAAAAATCATCCTCAGGCAGACATGTGGCAGCTTGCTTGGGCATTTTCCAGTCCTGTGCCACTCAAAGTCTTCTCAGTCAAGCAAACAAGGGTTTTTCTGAGTTTTTTCTGAGTTTTGCCACTGTTCCTGCCCACACATGAACAAAAGCCCAGCTTCCAGCACGGCTCAAGTGCCACAGTCACTATTCCCAGCAGGAAAAGGCTCCACGTCAATCAGAGGACACAGAATTTTCTTTGAAGCATAACAAATGATGGAGCTGACAAAGAGGGGGCTGAATAAAGAAATCTTTCTAAAAATGAAGTGATTCCACACTATTCCTGACAGGTCCACAGCTACGATTTTGCAGCATTTCCATTTCTAGTGCCATCCCTGGGATTTTCAACATCACTTGCCATAGTGCAGCTTTAAGGAAATGTTTTCTTTTAAATGCTGCTGAAACCTTGATATAATTAGGTATTACAGCAGAAGTTAAGCTAGGTGTTTTCCCAAAACATAGCAAATAAACCTGGACTACAGCTGGCATTTTCAGTGTAGCAGGTAGAGGAGAACACAGGAATTCTGTCTGATGACAGGCTTTGCACATGCCTTCACAGAATCCCAGATTGGTTTGGGTTTGAAGGGAGCTCAAAGCTCTGAACCCAGGCTGGGAGGGCTGGGGGTGTTTAGTCTGGAGAAGAGAAGGCTCTGAGGAGACCTAAGAGCCCCTTCCAGTGCCTGAAGTGGCTCCAGGAGAGGCATGGGCAGGGACACCTTAAACCAGCCCAGGTTGCTCCAAGCCCCATCCAACCTGGCCTTGGACACTCTCAGGGATCCAGGGACAGCCACAGCTGCTCTGGTCACCCTGTGCCAGGGCCTCCCCACCCTCACAGCCAAGAATTTCTTCCCAATATCCCATCCAACCCTACCTTCTGGCAGTGGGAAGCCATTCCTCCTTGTCCTGACATTCCAGAGCCTTGTCTAAAGTCCTCCAGCTCTCTTGGAGCCCCTTTAGGCACTAGAAGTGGCTCTAGAGTCTCTTAGGTTTCTCTTCTCCAAGCTGAACACCCCCAGCTCTCTCTCCCAGCCTGGCTCCAGAGCAGAGAGAAAAGCTTTTAAAGAACTCCCAATACTGGAAAAATAAATGTTTGAGGATCCAATTTGTATGAGTTTTCAAATGGCAACCACACTTTCAGGCAAAGCTCATTTGCACTTGTCTTTATTCACAGGAAAAATAGAAGAAGGAAAATAAATCAATTGACACTCTTAGGGCTGCTCAGTCACAGCAAAGTCTCTTTGAGTTTTTTTATTCCTTTGGGAAACAAACTAAAGCAAATCTCAGCACAGCTACCAGTAACAAAATCCTTCACTGCTGGTTTCTGAGCACATTCCTGCTACCATCAGCAGTCCAAAGAAAGGGCAGGGACTCCATTCTGGTCATGTCTATGGAAAAGAGAGGTGGTGGTACATGATACATTCCCTGGGGAGCCTGGGCAGTGCCAGCACCCTCTGGGGAAAGAACCTTTCCCTGATATCCAGCCTGAGCCTGCCCTGGTGTAGCACCAGACAAATGGACAAACAGCAAGTGTGTCACTACATGACTGAGATGGAAAAAAAGTCACAGAGAAGCAAGGAAACTCCTGGAATGGAGAGAGGGAAAGATTTCACCAAGCTGATGGGGTCACATTAGTGGACAGGGCAATGCAGAAGAGCAGGTGTATAAGAAATTGTCGTATTTTGGAAAATATCCACCAAGGCTTTTACAGAGGGAAGTCTTGTGACAGCCACTGGAGTCTTTTGAAAGGTAAATAAGCACAAAGACAAGGAAGGTCCAGATGATACATGACATCCACCTCATATACATGATGTGGTTTTTTGGGTTGTCCTTTGCAGAGCCAGGGCATGGACTCGATGACCCTTGTGGGTCCCTTCCAACTCCAGAGATTCTGAGTCTATCCACAAAGATTTCCAAAAGGATTCTCAGCAGGCCCCTCACTGCAGCTCCTGTAGCCACTGAGTTGCCCAGGTAAGAGGGAAGATCCTTGCACAATTAAATGTATTTTCATGATGAGGAGACCAGAATATGAGACAGATCTTCCTGGAGAGCTCTGCAGAAAGCTCCTCCCAGGGTCTGTGCTACCAAATGTGCTACATAAAGGACCTGGAAGAAGAGGTGATCAGTGAGGTGAAGTTTGCTGGTAAAACTATTCAAGATGTAAAGCAAAGGATGAGCTTGAAGAATCTTACAGTACTGAGCAACTGCTGATAAAAAAACAGATGAAAAGCAGTGCAGACCACTGAAGACTGAATCACAGGCACAAAATACACCCAACATCATGTAACAAAATGAAAGGCTCTGAGCTTATTACTGAGTTCAAGGCAAAGCTATTAGGATTATAACAAATAGCTGTAGGAAAATACCAGTTCCAAGCTCAGAAATCAAAGAAAATACTAGACATTACTTGGAGCAGAACAAAATAAACCACAAAATATTATTAGGCCTCTATATAATGCACCAAATCTCCAGTATCATAAGAAATTTTAGTCTCCGCAACTGAAGATACAAAAAAAGATACAAGACATGAATAGGACATGAATGAGAAAAAGCTCAGCTTACAAAAATGAAAAAAACACCAAAACTAAACAAGAAACAAAACCCATTACTAAAAACCCAAACAACTTACCCCATTTTCCAACAGCATTTCTTAAGGATTTTTGTGGCATCACAAATATGGTTTATACTATTTCTAGGGTACCACAGGAATAAACTCCTTGCGGGGAAAAAAACCAAAACTGGCTGAAGAAGATTTCAGGAGGATAAAAAGAGAACAAGCTGTAAAAGGTTTTGGGAAACCAGGATGTTTGTTCCACGTTTGCTCCCCACAGCTGCTCCCCTGAGCCACCACAGCAGGGGATGGGGCTGGGTAGGGAATCCCCAGGCTGCAATTCCCTGTGGGAACACTCCTCCAAAGGTGCCACCAGCACAGACCAACGAGGCCCAGCTCTGTCCCTCCTGCCCAGCAAGAAGAGAATCAGAGGTCATGTTTTACTGGTGTGAGATGAAACCAAAGCAGAGAAGGTGGAGAGCTCCAGCCTCTCATAAACATTCTTACAATGAAGCAAAACAGTAATATTCCTACTTTTAGGTGGGAGAATCTAAAGGCAGAACAAGAACCTGAAGGACACAGCACTGGGGAATCCCTGACGAGGTGAGAGCTCTGCTGCAGCACACACTGGCCCTGACAGCTCCCACGCTGCATCTTGGAGGTCTCTGTGTTCCACCACAGCATTCACTAATTTAATGTTTTATAGCATCAATGACTGATGGCATCACTTTTAATCCAGCATTTCCACGCCCTCCTCTCCGCCCCCAGTGGATAATTGAGGGCTGGCTGAATGACTCCAAGGGGTGCTGCTGAAGCAGGAACACATCACCCATGGTTCCAGCTGAGCCTGCCAGGCACTGGGGCTTCTCACCCTCTGGGAGATGTGCAGACATCATCATTGTGATGATGTTAACGAAGGGATTAATTAACTATCTTTTCTAAGAAGCTCTGATAAACCTGGTCATGACTCAGTGCACAGGACTGAACTAGAACGGTTTCTGTGACCTCTTCCAGCCACGTCTGGAACTCTCCAATGGCAACCATCTGCCCTCACCACCAAGACAGCCCAGTCTGGTTTGTGGGCTGACAGCAAAAGGCCAAACACATGGCAGCAAAAGAGATGCATCTTCCAGCATCCTACCACAGGAGAACCATCCAAGCACTGCTCCAAGAAGCCAAAGCATTAGAAAACAAGTGTAGACAAACTGGAAAAGGGGTGAATGGTTACAGACTGAGAGCAGGACAGCATTAACACTTTAGCAGGACAGGGTTTGGCTTCTTCTCCCAGGCTACAAAGGACAGACAAGAAGAAACAGCCTCAAGCTGTAGCAGAGGAGGTTCAGCTTGGACATCAGGAAGGATTCCTCCCCAAAAAGGGTGGGCAGCCCAGGGAGGTGGTGGAGTCCCCATCTCTGGAGGTGTTTAAGGACCAGCTGGACAAGACACTCAGTGCTCTGGTCTGGCTGACAGGATGGCTGGCCACAGGTTGGACATGATGACCTTGGAGGTCTTTTCCAAACACAATGGTTCCATGACTCTATGTTTAAAATAAATAAATTATAAAAAGAAGCTAGTAGCTTTATCAACAATAGGTATCACCAAATCTCCAGGACTCTGAAGGTTTGTTTCATCACCACAACACTGTAATTTAAAAGAGGCAGCAGTTCTCATTTAGGCCAGGGCTTGAACTGAAATCCCAAGTACAGTTTGCAGGAAGCTGGTTGTGCTGTCATCATACAGATTCCCTCCCAAGGGCTATACTCAATGCTTTGTTCCTTGTTCACTTTCTGCAACACTGAACAATTTTCTTACAGATTAACAGCACCTAAACTAAATGTTAAAGAATGGATTTGAGGACTGAGTTTAGACTGCAGAGAAGCCAATACTCGGAGTAACTGTAAGACAGGATTTGGCCGTAAGCGCAGGGTGCCTTCTATAGCAGCTATTAATATAAGGAACAAAAATAACTCCTGCAATATGCTCTGAAGTTCAAACCTTGGCTCTGCTGCTGTACAGGCTGGCACAGCCCTGAAGTCTCTCATCAAGAGACAGACACATTTACCACTTATCTTTTTCAGCACGAGGGAATGCTTGTTCAGAATGACTCAAGTGATACCAATTTACAAGACAAACCATTTAGGGCTGTGAAGGTCAAATTCTGTTTGTCAATCACCCAAGAATGAAAAGCCAGTGCATATGATGAAGAGAAGAGGAAATCCATCCCTTGCATGAACACCTTGATGCTGTGTTCAGTCAGATGTATCAATTCAGGCTACTAAGAGCCAGGAAGAGAAAAATGCTCAAAACTTCCTGGAATAGCAAGATGATATCCCACACATATACATATTCTTTCTAGTTTAGAGGACACTATGAAATATAATCTCCATGCCGCAGCAGCAAGTTCCCCAAAAATTCAATAAAATTGCCCACTAAGCACAAAGCAGAATTGCCACCATTTCTGCAGGACTGTATTTATGAGCCCTCTGAAAAGCACTGGATTTTAATTTCAAAAATTTTGCTTTAATATTTGAGAAGGTTTTTTGCTTTGATAGTTTTCCCCCATCTAATTTTCTCTTATTGACTGTCACCTGCAATAAATAATGTTTTTTTAATTGCTCTTTATATCTTCCACCCATCCTAGAGCTTGGCAATCCAGAGCTTAACTTACGCAGTTAGGATTTTACTCACCATGCAGATTCTGAACACAATGAAGCTTTTGGCATGAGCTGTGTCCTAAAGCAATTAGTTCCACAGCTGAATTTTACACTGGATGAGAAAAAGCATTTGTTTTAAAACTCTGATGTCCTTCAGTTCTTCCTTGTAGGAAAAAACCAAACATCCCTAATGCCATTTTACATGTAATTTTGGAAATCTTTACCATATCTGTGCTTGTGGCTGACAGTCAGAATGAATCGTGGAAGTTTCGCTCTTTCCTGGTACAGAAACCAATCCATGGCTTTGACCCCCTTGCTGTTATTTCCCATCTCTTTCCCTTAACTATATATTTTATTTTTTATTTTTTTTGGAGATTGTAGAAAGAGAGTTGCACATACTAATCTACACATGGACACAATACAAGCTTTTGCAGCCTGTGACAGCTGGATTGGAAACCACCATTTCCCCATAAACATTACTCCCCATTTACAGACCAAATTTTGCCAGCCCTTTTATCAGCAAATTGGCCAATATTCAGGGCCAGCTCACATTTCACTATCTTGACTGTGCAGGAGCCTTTGCAAACTGTGACCTTGCTGTATATTCCCTTTCCTGTCTCACATAAAGGTGTGCAGACTCCAGAGGAGATGCACAGGATAACTCTCCTTCCTCCTGCAAACTGACCCTTTATTGCCAGCCTTCGTTTTCTCTCTTTCAGACAGTAATCACTAAGATCTCTTTATTTCACAACAGCTTTGTTTCTTAGAGCTTCCATAGAGGGGTGTTGGAAATCCAACACACATACCATCTCCACCAGATTTCTCCTATACACCTGTTTGTTGCCTGCTTTGGGTTCATCACTCCCCAGGTTCTTCTTGGAGTCCTTTTTGGAAACTGTCACTTCCCCCTGACATCTCCTGGTAGCTGCTTTAGCGATACATTATACACAATGTATATGGATATATGTATGTATATGGTAACAGCTCAGTGACTTCATGTGCCAGCTCCAACTGATGCTGAAGACCTGACACTTTTCATTTGTGTGAGCAGTCCTAGAACCTCCTCTGTCAATACTACAGCTTGGGAAAGCTCAGAAAGCTGAATTTTATTTTTTTTTTTTTTTTTACCTGAAGAGATCCTTGTACAGGAAAGACTGACAACACTCAACCCTGGTATCACTGAGAGACACTACAAAAATATTCAGCACACAATGCCAAAAGTGGGACAGATTTATCAATTGAAACTATTTTGTTGAGCTGTATCCAAGACTCAGATTCTGCCAATATACTCCAAAAAAAATCCCCAAAAATGGACACTGTGTGCTACCTGAATAGAGCATGTACCTATTACAGTGATTTATGATAGAGAGGAGAATGCACACAGGCTACAACATATAAAAGATGATATGTCACAAAGAACAATATATCATTCTTTCCATATTGAAATAATTAGGATTTAAATTCCACTAGATCATCACTTTTCAATTTTCTTAACTGGAAGTCCTGTTTCATAGATCCAATATGTAATGTTTGCAGAAGCACTCTTTGTCTGCAGTAAATACGCTCACCCTCACTCACCTCTTTCTCCCCGTACACCCCACACTCCAGATGCCCGTGTGTGGGAACAGGGATGGGGTGCAAACACCAGGAGAGGTGTGGGAGATCTAACTTGAAATTTGGAAGGCTCATGCCCAGAGCCTTTGCACAGAGTGCTGACACACCAATACCTGAGTGCCTCTGTCTACAGCAGTATCTCGAGTGAGGCTCAGATCACACTGGGGATCACAGAACCCCACAGTGGGTCAGGCTGGAAAGGACCCCAGTGGCTCATCTGGTCCCACCTCCCTGCTCAGGCAGAGTCACCCCAGAGCACATGGCACAGGATTGTGTCTAGATGGGTCTGAGATATCGCCAGTCAGGGGACTCCACAGCCTCTCTGGGCAGCCTGTTCAGGTCTCAGTCACTGCCCAGGGAAGAAGCTCTGCCTCATGTCCAGGTGGAATTTCTTGAGCATCAGCTCCTGCCCATTCCTCTTGTGCCAGGGCTGGGTCCTGGGGAGCAGAGCCTGGGCCCTGCTCTGAGCCCTCCCTGCAGACACTGTCAGACAGGAATGAGATCCCATCCCAGCTGTCTCCTCTTGAGGCTGAACAGCCCCAGCTCCCTCAGCCTTTCTTCAGTGGGGAGATGCTCCAGGCCCTTCCTTACCTCCACAGCCTCTGCTGGCCCCACTTCAGAAGCTCCAGGTCCCTCCTGTCCTGAGGAGCCCAGACCTGGACACAGCACTCCAGATGTGCCTCACCAGGGCTGGACAGAGGGGCAGGATCCCTCCCTGGCCTGCTGGGAATGCTTTTCCCAATGTACTCCAGGACACACTGGCCTTCTAGGTCCTCAGGACACCTGGATAAAAAGTAGACCCCTGAGGACCTGGTGGGAACTCTGCTGCTTTTCAGCTTTCCACTGATTTAATTAGATTAAGTGACAGAGGGTCTGGGAAACAAATGGCAGTTGGTGGGGAAGTGACATAGCTCAACAGCTGGTGACAAGCTCAACAGCTCCAGGGCAGTTTGAACCCCCAGACCAGCACTTTAATCCAGAAAGCATCTGCACAGCCCTGGAGCAGCACCTGGGGATGCCCCGGGGATGCAGAGCAGCCAACACATGGTGGTACTGCCCAGGAACAGCAAACACACAGTCCCACCCAGGATGATCCAAAGGAACACAGAGCCACACGCTGTCAAACAGGGCTGTTATCCTCCCTGGTTCCTTCCCCTCCTAGCCAGAGGCTTTTCCACTTGGTCCAAGAGAGGGACTGCAGCTGCCAAGCCCTGCTCTTTCTCCTCACTGCCCTGCCTGCTGGTCTCCAAAGCACGGGAGCCACTGACTCCTACCCACCAGCCCAGTTTCCTCAGCTGCTGGCAGGATCAGAGCTCTGGCCCTCGGGACTGACTGCTGCTAAGCCCATGGAGTGATGAGGTTAAAAGCAAGTGGGACTAAGACATTCTTTCTGCAAAGACCAAGCTGAGCCTGCTGACCTAGGCTGTTCAGCCTTGAGCAGCCATCGCTCACAGGCTGTGCATCCTCCCCAGAGCCCAGCCCCAACCTGGTGCCTCCTGCACCCCCTTCCCATATTCAGATGGCACTGAGCAACAGTTAATATCTCAAGTGCAGCACTGATTAAATTGGTAGCTGTACTGAAAGTTGAAAGGGCTCCACTAAAGAGGCCTCAGAAGCCAAAAATGTCTATTCAGCTTTACAGCATTTCCTACAGTGTCAGCACACTGTAGCAGTGAGAAGCATTCCTCAGCAACTGGAAGGAATTGCTAAGCCCATTAATAAAATTAAGACAGCCAAGTTCAATAAGAAAATACATCCAACCTTAGAAGCCACTGATGTCTGTGCTGCAGGATGGGGAAGAAACATTTACCAAATTGGTAGTAGAAAGCAGAAATCCACAGTCATCATATCTTTTGGGAGACACAACCTGGCGGCACTTCTGATTGCACATCTGCTTCTGAAGAAAAGAGGTCACGACATGCCTTAGATCTGAAGGCATGGCTGACAGAAAAGCCATTTGGAATTGAAGCTGAAGTTGCTGTACAAGTTTGCATCAAAAAGTAGGGAAGGCACCACAGGTATGACACAACAGCAACTGCTCACAGGCGGTTCCTGCAGGACTGAATGCTGAAGTCAAGTAGAAAGAACATCTATCTCCCTCCCGGCAGGGACTTCACCATTAAACTTACTTTATTTTGTGGGGGAGGAGGGGGCAGAGATCTTGTGGAACAGAAAACCAGGGAGATAAGGAAACGAGGAAAATGCCCTACAAATGGTTAGTTTGCATTCACAGGAGTATTCCAATCCTGGAAGTGTCCAAGGCCAGGTTGGTAAAGGCTTTGAACAACCTGGTTCAGTGAAAAACGTCCCTGCCATGACTGGAATAAGACAATCTTTAAGGGCCCCTCCAACCCAAACCATTCCATAGTTCTGTGATCCCAGGAATGTCTGACAGTCACTGCAAAGAGTCAGAGGTGAGGATTGCTGAAGCTCCCTGCAGGCCCCCAACTCCAGCAGTGCTCCAGATGACAGTGCTGGTCCAACAAGATGGACACATGCTTGAGGGAACGGACTAAGTGCAGCTCCCAGGAAGCACAGACTTGTCTTGTTAGCTCCTTGTGCAGCCTCAGAGCCTCGACCCAGGGAATGAGGGGGAAGGAATGAGCATGGACCACTTTTGAGACCAGGTGGGATGCAGATATAGCTTAAGAAGGAGCTGATTGATGTCACTGCAAATCACTGTCCTGGTGACAAAGGGAGGCCTGATGACATGCAAACACTGCCCATCCCCACATTAGAAGGATCCAGGGAACATCAGACCTCTCAGTCTCACCGTAGCCCCTGGAAAGGCTGTGCAGTAAATCTTGCTGATCGCCATTTCCAGCAGGAGGGGGAACAGCCAGCACGGTTTTACCGGTGACAACTAACTCCAAGCTGCCTCTGGGGAGGATGGGAGAAGTGTGCTACACCTCTCACCCTGTCTCTGCCAGTGTTTCCAACAGGCAGGAGCTGGACTGCAGAAGCAGACGACTGATGTTGGTGAGAATATCAGGCTCAAAAGGTGATCAGCTCTACAAAGCCCAGCTAGCAGCTGATTACCAGCAGCATCCCTCAGGGCTTATATGGGGTCAATACAAATCCATGTCTTCATTAACAAACTCAATTAACAGCAATTACAGGACAAAGAGCACTCTCACCAAGCCTGCAGATGGTGTCAAACTGCTGGCATGGCTGGGGCAGGTAGGTCAGAGGGACCTACACAGCCTGGACAAAGGGGCTGATGGAGAGGTTATGAAGGACAAGAGAGGCATGCAGTGTCCTGGCCCGGGACAGAACAAGCCCTTGCAGCAGCACAGACTGGGGCTGGCTGTAAAGCAGCTCTGCAGCAAACAACCTGCAAAGCTCTCAGGGAGAGTCAGGCAACAGTGGCCAGCCAGGCAGAATAAACTGCTTCTATGGACCATCCATACAAATACCTGGCAGAGACTCTGCAACTCCACAACGTTCTGCCTCTCCAAAGCCTTTGAAACAGTCCCTTTGCACGTAACTTCTCCCTTTCAAAGCCTTGCAGGGTACACAGATCCCCCTAAAAGGATATGATCAGAACATCAGCCCACCCCAAGTCAAGCTGGCTGAAGCACAGAGCAGATCAGTCAGCTTCCTCAGAACACAGGGAAGGAACATGAAGCCAGGGAAGATCTGAAAGCCAGAATCAAGTGATGGAACCAGCTTTGAAAGTTTAACCCAGACACTGTCTTCTTTAGAAGCAAGTCAGCAGCTCTTTCTACCTCTGTTCTAGAGAGTTATTTCAGCCCAGAATTCATAATTCTGCTTGAAATAGTTGCTGCAGACTCTTAAAACCCACATCTTTCATAAAAAATGGAAGATGATCTGGTAATAGGCTAAAATGTAGCATTTCACTGCCATCAAGTGCTTTGGAAGAATCTTTGCCAGTGGAATATTTTTTGGTAACACCAGTGATTACATTAATATGTGTCAGCCACACCAACATGACTTGTGATATTCATTAAAAGGCTCAAGTAAGAACCCAGGGCTCACTAGCACAGAAACTACCACTGACAGGTTCATGGCACTTGAAAAAAAATTAGATCAGACAGTTGGCAAGTGTGAAGTGTGTCACAGGTACAGTCACACTCCTACCCAGGCTCAGGATGTGCACCTCTTCCTGGACAGGTGTTGGTTCTGCTAGTGCACCCAGTTGCTCAGATTTAGTTGCTATCCACAAAAACACCAAAGCTGTCTACACTGAGTGTGTCATCCCACTAAACGAAACCACAGAGCCAATGGGGTTGGAAGAATGGCTTGTTAGATAAAAATTTAGAACGTTTCATCCTCCAGTACCACAACAGTATATAAGGTAAATATTCTGATTATTTCTGTTGGTACAGGCAGGGTCTCTGCTTATGCTGTAACTCAGAGTAATGGTATAAATATATATATATATACACACACATATATTTGGGTATACCAAAACAATTAAAGCAAGCCACAGCACTCACAGCCAGCTGGGTCAAAACTCCCCTGTCCCACCGATCTTCTAAGGGGGAAATCCCTACTTACATGTCTTTACACACAAAGTATTAAATTGTCAGACATCATAGAATCCTAGGCTGGTTTGGATTTGTAGGGAACTTAAAGCTCATCCAGTTCCATTCCCTGCAGGGACAACTTCCACTATCCCAGGCTGCTCCAAGCCCTGTCCAACCTGGCTGTGGACCCTTCCAGGAGTGGGGCAGCCACAGCTTCTCTGGGCAACCTGTGCCAGGGCCTCACCACCTTTACAGGGAAGACTTTTTCCCCAATGTCCTACCTAAACCTCTTCACTTTTAGCTTAAAACTGATCCCCCTTGTCCTATCGCTATCTGCCTGTGGAAAAAGCTGCTTTTTTTATAAAGTTCCCACTTTTTATAACTGCCACTCAAGATAATTCATAATTAATAGTTGTTTTGGGTAAGGCTGACAATCCATATGAACTGAAATCCTGGAAAACGAAGATGCTCCATACTTTGACTTCAGAATGAAACCAAAAGCACTTCTGGATGCTTCAATTCAAGCACAAAGCCCGTGTGGTGAACTGGGAGCAGCTCCCTGTGGGGGCCCTACCAGATTCATGCTGGTTTACATTCCTCTGGGTGATGCTACTCTGTTTACAGGTCCAAACTAAACAGACATAAGCTAGGTTTGGGCAGAGCCCACACACAGTTGAGTTTCCAAGGTATCGATATTGATCCAGTATCAATATCAATCTGTTGACAGACAAAGGCCCTCTAATGGTTTAAGTTAGAGATTATCTGTTTATTCAGGGCCAGGCAAGTGCAGGGGTCATCCCCTTAATATCCACTGCAAGTTGACAAAAGACTCCAGTGTCTATTTATTTACAGAAGTCTTGAATACCCAAAATACTAATACATATTCATAACATTAACACCTGCCATTCCCTGCTCTGAATTAAAATGCATGGTACTGAGTTTAAGAGGTCATTAAGCCTGCATGGTTGGTTCCCTAATTTGAGGAGGGGGTCGTTTTGACAAGGAGGGGTCGTCAAAAGATGAAGGAAAGTCACTTTTCCTCACTCTGACCTTTCTACCTTTCCAGTGGTGGACACTACAAATGACACTTGGAACTGCAATTTCCTCTCTTCGTGACTTTTAAATGGGTTTCCAGATGTAAGGCCTGTGTTTTTCCTATTTATCAGTTTATTTTTTTCTCATTATAAGCACAGCTAAACAAACATACAATGACAAGTAATTTGTTACCCAAGTCCAGGACTCATTCTCCCAAATCCTGCTTCTAACCTAATCATTAACTCTAGCAAAGCCTGTCTCTAGCTAAGATCTTTAACTTTTCTAAAATTCTTAATTCTTTTAAAATTCCTGACTCACAGTCACCTCACTTCCCTAAACCACTGCTGGAGTCCCCTCACTGAGCCAGCACTTGTGTTTAGACAAGCCTGGACTAGGACTTGCTGCTGTCACACCACTTCAGATGTAAAAAAACATCAGGCTTCGATACGAAATCACATTAACTGATACAACAGGGAATGACAAATTATAAATAGGAGGTGGCTTCAGAGAGATTCCAGAAATGGATGGTGAGCAATCACTGTGGCAAATCAATGCTCTGGCTCAGGGGATCGGACAGGGGCCAGGTTTAGTTTTACCCTGAAAAGGCAGTGACACATAAAAAGCTAATGGCAGGTGGTCACTCTGCATTCTGTACATCTCACAAAGATTTATGAGCAAGGCTGAATGCTGGAAAAGCAATGCTGAAGCTGCTTCTGTCCCCCTGCAAGGTCAGCTTATTGTATTATAGAAACATTTCCAGTGAGACTCCTACAAGTTTAGAGTGTTCTATTTTGACCAACCACAGGAAACAAGCTACAAAAATCCCAAACAAATCAGCATTAAAGAAAAATAAATCGTACCATTTACTCTTAAAGAGTGAATTTTCAGTTATTTTGGTTGTTTTCAGATCAGCAAAGCCTATATTTAAGCTTAGAGTTTAAAGCTGGAAGGAGACCAATTTTTCCAAAATTTGTTTAACAGGAAAATATTTAACAAGAGAACACATGGATGTATTTTCTAAAATACTGATCACTTGTAAGCACTGCACATTATAATTATTATGAATGAAAACTGTCATGAGAAATTACGTAGGTGTCTGAATTAGGAATTTTGATGTCCTTGATTGTCAACAGCTTGATGTGAAAAGAGAAGCCTGACTCCTGGGATCTGGCTGTTAGCAACGTGTGGTATCATGCTCATTAGCCTGGAAATGCAGAAAAGCACATTTCCTTTGAAAAACATTTTAAGAATTAGGTATTTAAGAAAGGTTGTGTTTCACCACAGTAAGAGGTGGGACATCTCAGGAGTGGAGGGAGGAAATAAAATTTGGCTCCCTGAAGCCGTGCAGGTTCACCTCACAGCCATACTCTGGGTCCCACTGCTTCCATTTCATGTTCACAGCAGCTTGAAACATCTCTGCCTGGACAGATCATACTCACCATGAGCTTGCTCTTAAGTCCAATCATGCTGAAGTGAGCCCCATGAAAATCAGGCACCTAAATCCCCACCAAATCGTTCCTTCACAGAGTCACAAACTGGTTTGGGTTGGAAGGGGCCTTAAAGTTCATCTCATTGGATGTCCTGCTGTGGACAGGAACACCTTCCACCAGACCAGGCTGCTCAAAGCCCTGTCCAACCTGCTCTCAAAATTTTTAGCAAGTGACGTTTTCTCGCTGAGACCCATGGCCCAGCTCCTCCTGCAAGCTGCACCTTTCCTCCCCGTGCAGATCAGTTTGCTGCAGCCCAAGAAAGGAGATTGCAGGACAGCTGTGGCACCTCCCTTTAGAAGGACAGCTGAAAATAAACTGCAGACTCAGATCCCAGGATTTATACTGGGCACCCTCACCGTGCTGGGGCCACACCATCGTCACTAGGTCAAATGGTTCACTCAGCTGGGGATCCTGTCACTGCATAGCAGGGGCTGCCATTCCCCTGAAAGGCTCTGCATTTCTCTTTCATTTTTTACCCCAGTCTCTGCACAAACACAATGTTTCAAAACCATGTTTCAGAATATTTCATGGTCCACCTGCCCTTATTTGTATTCAAAAGTTAGAAAGAAAAAAATATCAATTTATACAACCACTTATGTAATGTTCCTGTCTCCCAACTGTCTTAAAACTGATTGCCCTAATATTCACAGTCTGACAGGCCTTTTTGACTTACAGTATATAATAATTCTCAACTAGGAGCCAGCATACCAATTCAGAAGTCCTGTATTTTCATATTAGTCAGTTATTATATCAGTATATTACAAAACACAGCACGTGTGATGTTTCACAAGCCCCACAGTACCTAGTCTGAATTCTAAATCTCTAAAACCGTTTGAAATAGAAACAGATCCCAGCCCCAACATTCCCCGCTAAAATAAGCAAAAGGCATTATAAATTGTAAAAAATAATGCCAGGAAGATGGGAGTTTCATCCAGGTTACAGCTGAGAGTTTTGCACATAAATGTACTGAATGTTTGAGCACAAACCCTGAATGTTTCCAGCCACACCAGCAGAAGCTGCAGGACCCTGTGCTGCTGGAGCAGGGACTGTCCAGGCACTGCATTCATTGCTCATTCCTGCATTTTTGCTGAGCTGGCTTTCAGTCTTATCAAACCATATCGATTCAGACAAGTATGCAGCATGGAAAATTTGTCTCCTCCTCTGATGCAGGCTCAAGAATTTCATCTGCCCAAGTCAGAAAGCTTTCAGCATGTATTAGGCACAACAAGCTTTCCCTAAAATCCCTTTGCTTTCCGAATGAGCCTTCCCTGTGAGGCCAGAACTCCAGCCTGCCCAGCAGCTCTAGTGGAGATGAGAACCTTTCCATGGGCAGCACTAAGGGACCAGGGTCAGCACTTCCAGCTGCTGCCATGAAGGAAGTTGTTGCTGAAAATGCCACCAGCTCCTTTGCCCAGTGTTTCTGGGGAGCAGCACAGCTTCACGCACGGTATCACGGGGTAGGATAAACAAAGGCTGAGGAAGGAAGCAATGAAGATGCACATCTCCCCTCCCAAACACCCATCTACTTACTGAAGTGCAGAGCTTCCTCCCAGGCACCTAGCATTGACTAAATGATGATGTGGTTGCCTTTGTTTCCAGAAGCTAAACCATCCAGTTGAAAGTGCCCCAAACCAAACCAGGGGAAGGTTTCCTGCCCTGCTGCCAGGAGTAGCAGCCCTCCCAGGCTCTAACTGCAGCTCAAGGTTAGTTTGTGTAGTCTACAGTAAATTCTGCCCTCTCAGGAGATTGCTTGGAAATAGAGATGCAAGGGAAAGACAATTGAACCCTTGATGAAAACATCAAGGCAAAACAGGGACTGAGTAAGCCGAAAGGAAGAAAATAAAATCATGAGGTTGATAAAACAGCACTTCAGATTTTAACTATTTTGTCTCATAAATTCCTGGTGTATTGCAGGCATCTTCCAAGCTCTCTCACTTTATTCAGAGCCCTGTGGGATGGTACATGTAACTGAATTCCCATTTATAACTGAAACCCAAAAACCCCATTTCACTCACCCTAGTGATAAACCCTATTTTTAACAGTGCCTTATTTCACTTTGACAAGCAGTGTTACATGCAGCACAAGAAGCTTGCAACTTTTACTTTTCAAGGCAGAAGAACACCTTCAGAAAGGAACTCTGCAGTGTGGTGGGAAAGGTATCACTCTCCCCAGATAAGCTTCTATTCCAGGAATGAATGTAATTTCAGGCAATGCAGCCTAACCCAATCTTAAAAAATGCAGCCTGATCTATGATGCTATCATCACCAACTTAGAGATCAGAAGCTGAACTACCTTAAACCACAGCTGGGATGCCCCAAAGATGGAGCACCTGAACATTTATTCCAGAGTTGCCATGCCACTGTAAGTTGTATTATCTCCTCACCTCTTAAGGCACAGACTGCCTGTTAACCTTTCAGTGATTAAGAAATTTTGTGTCCAGAGAAAGGAATGGAGCTGGGGAAGGGGCTGGAGCACCAGGAGCAGCTGAGGGAGCTGGAGGGAGCTCAGCCTTTGGAGAAAAGGAGGCTCAGGAGGGACTTTCTGGCTCTACACAACTCCCTGCCAGGAGGGGACAGCTTGGGGGGTGCAGGGCTCTTCTCCCAGGGTACAAGATGAGAGAGAACAGCCTCAAGCTGTGCCAGGGGAGGTTTAGGTTGATTATAGAAAATTTCTTGCCAAAAGGGTGGTCAGGCCCTGGCACAGGTTGCCCAGTGACATGGTGGAGTCACCATCTCTGAAAGTGTTCAGAAAGCTGTGGCACCTATGGAAATGGTTTAGTGGTGGGGGAATCCTGTCCCCCCTTCCCTCAGTCCCCAAATTTTGTTCCAGTGTTAGCACCTCAGTGACTCTTCCAACAGTGTCCAGACTGCTGTGATGGGGCAGAGTGCTCTCTATCACCTCTGCTTTCTGGACTGTCCAAAAACTCTGCTGCTTCCTACTTCATCATGGCTGCACACAACCTGTATGAGGAAACAGCAAACTTGCTGAGCAGCAACTGAAAATTGCCCAAACCTTCTGACACAGATGCCACCTTAGAAAGCTCTGAGGAGCAACCAGACATGCCTGCAGTTTTACAGCTCTAGCTCAGAAGGAGGATTAACAAACTGAGAATAACTAACAGCCTCCACCTAAGCCAGAGTCACTGCACAAAGTACCTGACGACTCAGGAAGCAGTTCCTGCATTAGCACAGGCACCCAGCACCTGAAAACAAAGTCAACAGCAAGCACCAAGGTACTGCAGAGTACTTGTAAATGTAAATGACACAGGAGTTATTTCATGAGCAACTCACTTCTCCTTGGAACAGGCCAAAGGGAAACAGAGTAAATCATCAAAGGGCAGACAGAGGATAAACAATCTTTGCTGTCATCTTTTGTGAACCAGTCCTTGAAGACAAACAAGCATTGATATTATTACATTGGGAGACGCTTTCCCAACTAGAAGCAGCAGAATGTTTTTCCCTTAAGACTCAATTTTCATACAAGTTTACTCTGGTTTTATCTGTCACCCAGGAGACAGAGGAGCAGTTCATACCCATTTCCCACCACCTGCAAACACTGGAGAAGTTCAGCTGCCACCAACAGTTCATTTCACCAACGTTTCTTGATGATTTCTACGTGTTCACCCACATTTAACTAATCTCCCTTTCCATTCTGCATTAGACGCAAAATCATTGTCAAAAATAATTCAGTGAGCATAATCTAAGTTTATAATTGAAAATATGGGACTGATGTTCATCCAGGAACATTCTGCAGGCACTGAGGTAGACAAAATACAGCTGAAGTCACCCTACAGGCTCCAGACATGGGCTGTGGTGCAGGTCTGGTGCCTCCAAAGAGGGCAGTGACACAGGCTCTAGGCTCAAAAACATCACTTGTAATTTAAAAGGTTATTTTCAAAATATAGCTTTGTGGCTATAAATAGCCAAGCCAGCTTCTCACACACCAAGTACATAATGGGTCTTAGCCACAGTGGCCCAGATACCAGAGCAAGTGTAATTTTACCTTTGTGAACGCACACAATATTTGGGCCCACCCTGCGCTTCAAACAAACTAACCCGATTTATAAGATTGGTCTTAGGTTTTGTGGGAGCAGCTGCTGACTCTGACAAATTAACTCAATTGACTTGGTTAACCCTTTCACTACCTAAAAAGACCTGAATGCTCATCCAGAACAAGTCTCATATATTAAATTTTTTAACCAAAGAAAAATATTTTACCTGATCTTTCTGTCAAGAAAGCCAGCTTTTTTCAATGTGTAGGATTTCCTTCCTCATTGAGTGGCCATTTGGTTGAACAGGTACTAAACAAGAGCAGACTGTCATTACCATCTGCCCTGTAACAAAACATTGTGTTTCTAGTACTAAGAGAAGTTATTTAAATATCTTCACATGTATTACATCATTCCAGTTGTCAACCAGTGCTCTGGGGATCCCCAACCTAACTTTACCAGAGGTAGCATTATTCTCCAAGCAACATGAAAACAAATCTATTTTGATCAGGTTCAGAGAAAGGAACTCATAACAACCTCCCCAACCATGCTAATAAACATTTTCATCTGATAGAGGTTTACAGACTTGGGATACACAAGCACAACAAAACCTTTAGCAAAACAGCATTTGTTCCATTTGGGTGTGCAAGAACATCTTGTCACTCTTCAGCAAAACTGTTATTACATCCATGGGACATTGGAACAAAGTTTTTATTCCAATCACAGTAAGGTCACCCTCCCTTTCTGTCCAGTTTGTGAAGAAACACTTCATGTAAGCAGCTGGCTGGTACTGCCAACATCTGCTCCACCACTCACTCATCCAAGGTCTTCCAAGTATCGAGGCCTAGGTGTTACTGGTCAGTGTCACCCGATACTGGGCTCCTCCGGCACATATGATACAATTCTGTATCCTTTACGTACACAGAATTCAATTTGCAGCCTGCCTGTCAATATATGGCCCGCCACAGTCTCCAGGAGCATGACCTTGCTGAGCTCACTGCCTGCCATCAGAGTCCAGCACACTTCACCAGACACCTCACATTACCCACAGCAGCACGGGACCCTTCTGAGGGAGTCACAATCGATCCTGGCTGGAAATCCCTCATGAAGTCATCCCAACTCCACCATGTACCCACCTTAAATTCAGCCTTGGCTATCAAAATGCTTTGAATAACCAGCTTTTCAGTAGCTGGTTCTTACCAATGTCTGCAGGACTAGTTATTTATCTGATAATAAATATACATGTGCTGGACTAGAAGTTACTAACACAGGACAATTTATTTGCTGTTGCTATACCAAACTCCACAAATAACCAAGAAAAAGGCCCAGCCATTACAAGGCTCGCTGCTCTGCCAGCTGAAGCCTTATTCAACCTGACAGTCTGTAAGCTTGCATACTCTTTGCTTCACAACTTATTTTTGGAAGTCCAAGCCAAAAAGGAGTAAATCTTCCTGCCCCTTGTTCCCTGACAGCTGTGAGCCAGCAAGCTCCTGAACTACCTTGCACATGTCCCAAATGCTTCTGTAACATCAGCCCAGCAAAGAAGAAATCCTAATTAGCTCAAGAATTATCCTGCTATTTGTGCTGTTAACATGTTATTCTTTACAAACACATTACTTCCTGATGTTACTCCCAAACTGTGCCTTTTTCCTCCCTCCTGTTGCTACAGTAAATGCTTCATCTACACTATCTTGAACTAAGAAAATTTTGTTTCCGAAGCTGGCCTGGATCCAAATCAGATTCATTTCACTGACCAGATGGACCAATCTCTGACACTGATTTCACACACCCTGCTAAATTCTCAATCAGCCTTGCACAGCAACAGGTTTCCCAATATTCCAGGGAGGCAATTCTGCATGTTCCCTTGCCTTCCTGCTCATTTATACCAGAGCAGGAAAAGCTACAGACGGAATACAGCACATGTTTCTTGACAGTCAAGGCTTTACCACCACTCTGCAGCCAATTCCAGTGACCACTTTGTACCATCTTCACATTTGGATGAGTATAAATAGAATCTACGTTACTTATCGGCCATGCGGCCGCTCTCTGCCAAGGAGCAGTTTGGGGAGTTTCAAGGCAACTCTGATTAAACACAAGAACTGGCCAGACACTCCTGACCTTGCAAAATTCCCAGTCCTCCCGGGAAATTTTCCCGGCACTTCAGGAGATCCCAATCAAATCCTAAATTTTGAAAAAATTAATAAATTGGTCGCCTGGCCAGGTCCGAAGCCCTGCCAGCCCGCGTTTTATTTTGCTAATTAATCTACTTAATAACCCTGTGAGAAGTTGGTACATCCCACTGTCCGATGGGAAGCACCTCGGTCTGTGCTCTGCCACAGGCTGAACGCACCGGACGGGGCTCGGATCAAAGCGAACCGAAGCCTTTGTTTACCGACACCCCCGGCCGGGGCTGCCGGTACCACCGTGCCCCGCAGGCCGGTGCTGGCCGAGGGCACACACAGCCGGGCCGCCCCCCGGCCCCGGTACCTGGTGCAGGGCTGTCAGCCCGTCCACATTGGTGGTGTTGATGCGGGCGCCGCGGCCCAGCAGCCTCTTCACCTCCTCGGTGTCGCCGCTGGAGCAGGCGGCCAGGAACACGGCGCCCTCCTCGAAGCGGACGCGGGACCCCCCCGCGCCACGGTGCCGGCCGCGGCCGCCCCCCGCCGCCACCGGCTCCTGCTCGGTCAGGGAGCCCTTCCAGCGCCGCAGCTGCTCGGCCCGCCGCAGCCGCGCCGACTCGGCCCGCTTCCCGCCCAGGTGCTCCGGTTCGGACATCGCCGCCGCCGCTCTGAGGGCCGCGCGGGGCCGCGCCGCGCTCAGCCCGGAGCGGGGCGCAGCGCCCCTGCCGCCATCTTCGCTACGCCGCGGCCGCCGCGCCCGCGCCGCGCGTGCCCCACGGCACCCCGGGACATGTAGTTCGGGCGGGGGCGGCGCCGCACCTGCCCCGGGGCGGCCGCGGCTCCCGGCGGCCCCCGCGCGGCGCCGCACCTGGGCGCGACCGGGACTACAACTCCCGGCGGCCCCCGCGCGTGGGCGCGGTCGGGCGCCATCGCTGTGGCTCCCCCGGGTCCCGCCCTCCCCTCAGAATCCCGGAAGCGCTGAGGGTGGGAAGGAGCTGCGGGATCATCGGGTCCAGCCTGGGCCCGATCGCCGGCCCCGAGCACCGAGTGCCACCTCCAGCCGTCCCTTCGGGGACTGCGACTCCACACTGCCCTTAGCCAGCCTCTTCCAATGCCTGACCGCCCTTTCCGGGAAGAAATTCTTACTGGTATCCAACCGAAACTTTCCCCGGGCACAGCTCGATGCCGTTTCCTCCTGTCCCTGTTCCCTGGGAGCAGAGCCCGACCTCTCCCGGCTGTCCCCTCCTGGCAGGGAGTTGTGCAGAGCCAGGAGGTTCCCCTGAGCCTCCTTTGCTCCAGGCTGAGCCCCCCCAGCTCCCTCAGCCCCTCCTGGGCTCCAGCCCCTTCCCAGCTCCGTTCCCTTCTGTGGGGTCTCGGGACAAATGTCCCGCTGCCATTGGGACATTCGGACAGAGGAGTGCGGAGCTCCCAGAGCGGCTCTGACCAGCAGCTGCACTCACACAAGTGGCTGATTTTATTGAGGAGATGCTGGAACCTGTAGATCTGCAAGCAAGAACTAAGCAATAGTCTGTGTAAACTCTCTACCCCTGGCACAACTAACATAAAAAAAAAGTAAAAAAAAAAAAAAAAAAAGCACGATGTTCTGAAACATTCATGAAACCAAATTCATCCTCCTTGAAAAGCTCAGAAGGCAAAAAGGTTTTTCAGAACGTTGTCCAACTCCTCCTCCACACTAATACAGAATTTGTGCAAGGTTGCAGACATTAGAGAAGAAATATTATTTAAAAAATTGATTCTCTGGGCATTTAAAGAATCCCTGGGGAAAATAGCAGGGAACAAATATGTGTGATCGCATATATTTAATATTTCAATGTCACCTAATTAACCCCGAGCCCGGGAGGCGAGCTCGGACCTGCGGGGTCCAACTCCCCCGGCTGCTCCCTTCCAGCCGGCCCTGCTGTGGTGCTCAGGGTTTGGATGAGAAGTTTGGCTTGGCTTCCTTGAGCCTTCCCCGAGCCCCCTCTCGTGGCTGTGTGTCCGTCCCGTCCCGCTGAGCATCACCACAGCAGCTCAGTGCTCTCGGCCAAGGGGCTGCCCCTCTCCGTCAGGTTATTCTGCGGTACCCAACGGAGGATTTGCCTCAAATTGGTCACTGCCGGAATCTCAGGACGTCTACGCTGCTGAATGATCAGTGACAAATCCCCCCAGAGCAGACAGCATTTGCTCATTAGCCTTAAATCATCTCCAGCAGTTTTCAGCAAAGTTCCAGGGAAACCCCCAGGAGCTGTGTAGCCATGTGTCTGATAGCTCCAGCTGTTAACGGGGCCAGAACTTCTGACCTGAATTTCTGGTCTTTCTGGGGAGCACACAGAAGGAACACAACTGACATAGGCCCTCTGGAAAGGCAGAACTTCCATCTTGAGAGGATCCCCCGCTACCACAAGCCCAACTCTCCGCACCTCCATTCACTGTAGCCCAACAAATGCCAATGCCAGAGCACACAGATCCCACAGGATCCTTCCTTCCTTCCTAGGGCACTGTTTCAGCAGTGCCTGTGTGCAGCAGAAGCAGGGGGCAGAAGCCCAGAGCCACGGGGGAAGCTGAGCTCAGGGGAAGCTCCTGAAAAGTGCAGCTCCCAAGAGCCAGCTGAGACACAGCCTGCCCCATGTGGCACCTGCCCCACTCCCCCTGCCCTGAGAACATCCCACAGGGATCCCTTTCCCTCTTGTGCAGCTGCAACCCTGCAAAGCATCTTTTCAGGCTCCCCAGGCAAGGGGGAGCAGATGAACAGGTTCCCAGCTGGCTGCAGCCACAGCCTGGTTGCCTTTTCTTGCATTCAAACCAGCTCCCCCCTTGCAGATGCTCTGCACTTCTGCTCCAGCCTTGGCTTGGCACAGTCACAGCCTCTCCTCCCAAGAGAGACTTCAAGACCTCTTGGACAAGAGCTCCCTTCTGGCCAAGAATTTCAGTCCCCCCATTGCTTAAGCCTCCAGAGTGACAAGAAAATCAGGTTGAACATCATCATCACCATCATCATCATCTCTCACGGCTTTGGACCCTTTCAACCCTCTCTGTCCCTGCATTTCTCATCACTCCTTCCTGTGGAAAACAGCACTGGCAGCGTTCTCCCCGAGCCTGCTCTTTGGTATCTCAGGTTCAGAATGAGTTCCACAATCATCACACCTGGCCCTGAGAGGGAATCCCAAAAGCTGCTTGTTCCCCAGTTTCCCCCACAAACCAGCTCCACAGCAGTCTGCTGCTTGGCCATCAAAGAGAAGAACTTGAAACTCTTGACAGCTCATTCAGGAATCTTTAGATCCTTCCCTGAGTTCTTTCATTTCTAAACTACAGAATCCAAGGGAGGAGAAAGAAGGGGTTTTTCCCTTCTGTGGGAAGGGAATTCCCACCCTGTGCACATGCAAGCACGTCTGATGAACGGTGATCCAGCTCCAGGTCCCAAGCCATTGAGACCAGCTCAGAAGCCACTTAACTCCAGTGCACAGAAGATCTCCTCTTTCTTGCAGCTGATGAAGGAGGTGAGGCTGGGCAGAGAACTTTCTCTCACCACAGCTGCCTTGGGCAAGATGACAGCCTGAATGGACTGTGCCCAGCACATCTGGTGGAATTTTGCTGGAGCTCAGGGTCTCGGATGAGAAGAAATTCCTTTAGCTTGGTTGTTCGCCACAGGAGCTGCCAGTGCCATTTGGGCTGTGCCAAAGAGGGGCCATACTCCAGGCACCCAACCACATCCATGATCTGCTCCTGTGACAGTATCACCTCCAGCAGAGCTGCTTGCTCAAGCCACAGAATTCCTGGCATAATGTCTGACAAATGCTGCAAGGCCTGGCTGAGCTGTAACTCCCTGCAGACTCGGAAAAGCTCTAAGAGTTTGGGAATGTAGCCTTCCTTCTTCAATGTCAGCACCAGCTTTTCCCCGCAGCTGGCTGAGAGCAGAGGTGATCAGCTCAGCAGCCTCTGCCAGTCTGTGGGCCCTGCAGGGAGGAAGGTTGGTCCCAAGGCCAATTGCAGCCATTTATTTCTGGTGTTCCTCTGGTGGCTGCAGAAGATGTGGGGTGAATTTCAATGAAGGTCACACCAGCCAAAGGGCAGCAAGAGGGAAGAGAAGGGGAAGCATGAGGAAAGGCCATGCTGGGCTTGCCTCCTGTTGGCTCTGCCCCTGGAGCTGCTTCAGCTTCCTCTGGCTCTGGCCTTTATGATGTCACCTGCAGCAGGAGGCTTCCACTGCTCTGCTCCTTGACAAGCTGGCCTCTGCCAAAGGTCCTACACTCTGCTGTGGCCCCGATAACCAACTGCTGGGACTTGAGGCAGGAACTTGTAGATCTGAGGGGACACATCCCCATTACTGTGTGAAGCCAAGGAAGCCCTTCAGTCCTTTGGGAAATGAACCTGCAGAGGGTGAAACTGCCAGGTAGAACTGGGTCTGCTGGAGAAGCTGAGCCAGGCAGAGCAGAGGGTGCCAGCCCTTCCCAGTGCCACATCCCGCTGCGGTACCACATGAGCTGGTGCTGGGAGCTGTGGCAGTGCCTGCCTGGGCTTCAGGGAACCACAGAATCACAGGTCCTTGCAACTGGAAAAGCTCCCTGAGTCTGTCAAGTCCAACCATTGCTCCAGAGCTGCCACACTTAGCACTAAACCGTGTCCCTAAGTGCTACAGCTACATCGGTCACATGAAAAGGGATTTTTTTATACCGTTAGTGTGCACAGATTTACTTGACCCTTGTTTAATTTGTCTCAGTGCCCCAGAAAAGCCTTGTGCCCGAGCAGTGTGTCAGCATCCCGTTAGGGGGAGCCTGTGACAAACTGTGACAGGTTATAGTTGGAGGATTGTCTGTGATAGTAGCTGTCAGTGATAGGATTTGTCATTGGTAGGATCTGACTGCATAAACGTGTTCAAAGCAATCCCTGGACAAGCTCCAGTCCCCAGTTAAAGAATTCAGTGTGCACAGAGTGCAGTTCTTACCCAGGAGGTCCTGATGGGGAAGAAGGCAGGTTCAGCCCATTGACTGAGCCCAGCAGTAACTGTGGAGTCTTCCCTCACTCCTACCCCATTCTCAACTTACTTTTTATGTGGTTTCTTTCTGTTTAGGTGGAACTTGAGTGACTCAAGTCATGCAGACCTTTATGTGCAAAATTCTTTTGCTTTACTTTTAAAGATAGTCACAAAAACCACCCCAGTGAGGGGTGGTTATACTTTGGTGGGGGTTACCTTTGGGATGGAGGGATATGTTAATGATACAATTAGGCTTTAGTGAACCACATTCATCAGAGAAGAGCATTTTCACCCCAGCTGTTGGTTCAGCAGCAGGGCATCTCCTCCTCCCTGCCCTGGCTGGTAGGTGCAGAGAATTTTCTCAGCTGCAAAGCACCAACCTTTACCTACCCTGGGCAACTTAAAGTTGCTTCCTCTTGTCCTGTCCCTTGTTCCCTGAGAGAAGAGACTGACCCTCCCCTGGCTATAAGTCCCTGAACAGAAAACTCCTGCTCTCCTGCACCCCTGGGCTCTGCTGGATGCTGTTGGGGAGATGGGAAGGCTGCAGTGGGTGAGAGGCAGAGGGACAGCCTCAGGCAGCCCCAGGTTACAGAGCCCAAGAGACACCACTCTACCATGGGGGAGATACCGGGAGGTGAGCTGGGATTGGTTTTGGGCTCTCTGCACTCCCAAAAAGGGCTGAGAGTGTCCCTCTGGCACACAAAGCATACTGTGCCAGTGCTGGAAGGGGCCAGGACTGGGCCCTGCTCCCTCTTCAGTGGGGTCCTTCACAAGCCTGGTCCCCTTCATCCCCCTTCAGAGCAAAGAGCAGAGAAGGAGTTTCCAGCAGTAGAACTGGGAGATACAGGCACCATTTCTGAAGTTTTAAAAAAAAGCCTTTTTAAAAAAAGAGCTTTTAAACGCTGACAGACAGCTTTTAATCCTCTGGAGAAAAGAAATAGGAGTAGGAGAGCCTCTGAAACCTGGCAGTCCGTGCCTTGCTCCTGTGGGATGGAGGCTGGAAGGGGCAGGTCTGCCCAAGTCTGCTGCAGGTTGGCATCTGCAGCACCATCTCCTGCACGCTGGCTTAGACACAGCCTCTGAGCCGTCTGGCAGAGGCTTCCCAGCCCCCAGGGAAAGGAGGCTCATTCCCAAATGCTGCAGTGACATCAGCTCTGGGATATGTCTAACGCTGTACAAGGAAGAGGAACCCTGTGGGAGATCCTTGACCAGGAGCAGCTGCAGGGGGTGATGTTTTGGTTGACAGCTGCTTAACACTGAGTGCTCAGTGTGCCCAAGTGGGCAAGGAGGCCAGTGGCATACTGGCTTACACCAGCCATTGTGTAGCCAGCAGGACCAGTGCCCGTCCCTCTGCTGGCACTGCTGAGGCACCTCCAGTCCTGGGGGCAGTTTGGGGGCCTCATGGCAAGAGAGACATTGAGGGGCTGGAGAGAAGGGAACAGAGCTGGGGAAGGGGCTGGAGCACTAGAAGCAGTTGAGGGAGCTCGAAGGGCTCAGCCTGGAGTAAAAGGAGGCTCAGGGGACACCTTCATTTTCTACAACTCCCTGACAGGCAGCTGGAAGGTTTGGCTCTTCTCCCAAACAGGAGTCAACAGGACAAGAGGAAATGGCCTCAAGTTGTGCCAGGAATTTCTTAGCCCAGAGTTCACAGCAAAATTCCTGTGGAATTTTGTGCCAGAGCTTTCCAGGTCCAAAGGAAGCAGCTCTCTGCTGCCCTCCCAGCCCTCCTTCCTTCCTGCCAGTTCCAACTGCACAATCCCAGCAGCTGCAGCAGCCTGGGCTCCCCAGCTCCTGCCAGCAGAATGCCTGCCCTCGGCGAGCTGTGGTGCCTTGGGAGAGGAGTGGGAGAGGAAGGGTCTCTGAGCCACAGAGAGTGGCCTGAGGCTCCTCATGTCAGCTGCCTTTACAGCTTCAGTACCCTCTTTCATTTTTCGAGGAGGAAAAGGCCAGCCCAGGCCAGAGAAATTCAGTGGGGGCCTCCCTTGGCAATCCTGTCCATGGCCAGTGCCATCAGGAGCACTGGAGCTTCCATCCAGCTTCTCTCCAGCCTCACCCGCTGCAAGGGCTGCCAGATCCTCATGGGGCACAGGATGGGAAGCTGTTTAGCCACCAGCAAAACAGTTCTGTTCCCCTGACTTCCCCTCCAGGAACTTCCTGTGCAGCTGCTCCTGGAACTGGCAGCCTATTGCTGACCTCCAGTCCGGGGAACAGAACACTGATGGATGGAATCTTCTTGGAATCTTCCAGGGCACCAAAAATGCCTAAGAAAGGGAAGATCCTTTCCCTGTGCAGTGCCACCTGGTTCCTGTCCCTGTGTGGGGTTTGCTGGGACTGGGGAAGGTGTCCCCCTCCCCTCCCTGCCTTCCTCCACAGGCAGAGGGGAAGTGCCAGAGGGGGACAGATCCAAGGCACTGTTTCCCAAGGGGATGGAGAGCGGGAGTTTGTACCCCAGCAAGCTGCAAATCAGGCAAGGATGAGCATGTGAGGGGACACACAAACTCCAGCTGGGATGTGGGGTCCTGCTGGGGCTTTGAGCAGCGAGCAGACGGAGCATTCAGCGTAGGTCCAGGCTGCAGGGCCTACACATGGACCACCCTCAGCCTTTCAAGGTGTAAACAGCATCCCCTGTAGCCTTGGAATTGTTTGTCACAAGGTTCTGGGCCTGCCTGGGTTCCTGTACTGCCCTGGCATAGAAACACACAGCAAAAAGGGAAAAGGAGTTTTGCAGCCCTGCAGCCACACTTTCTGTAAGCTGCTCTGTGAATGTGTGGGCTCAGAGGAACACGTGTGAGGGTACACACGGTGTGTGGGACATCAGGGGAGGGCAGCAGTGTCTCTGCTTCTGCACTGCTTTGGCCTCTTCACTTCTCAGAGCTCTCCTTTCACACGGAGCCAGACTCCCACCTGTTCTCCAGCTCTGCTGGGAGTGTTTTCCCAACACCTCTGCAGACTTTCTGTGCAGTTTGGAGCTGTGCATATTTCTCCCTGCCTCTGTCTGCACCCAGAACAGCGCTGTTGTGGTGGGTTCCCATGGGAGTCATTGCCAGAGTTTCTCTTCACTCCCCTGCTCTGCAATTTGTTATGAGAGATTCATAATCCCAACCTGGGTTGGGTTGGCAGGGACCTCAAAGCCCATCTTGTCTCACCCCTGCCATGGGTAGTGACACCTTCCAGTACCCCATGTTACTCCAAGCCCTGTCCAACCTGGCCTTGGACACTTGCAGGGATGGGACAGCCACAGCTTCTCTGGGACCCTGTGCCAGGGCCTCAGCACTCATATTGTACAAAAATTCTTGCTGAAGTAATATAAACTCCTTTTTATCCGTGGAAAAGCTGCAGTAAGGACTCCCTGGAGCCTCCTCTTTTCCAGATGAACAGCCCCAGCTCTCCCAGCCTGGCTCCAGAGCAGAGGGGCTCCAGCCCTCGGAGCAGCTCCGTGGCCTCCCCTGGACTCTCTCCAGCAGCTCCACGTCCTTCCTGTGCTGGAAGGCCAGGGCTGGAGGCAGCTCTGCAGGTGGAGTCTCACCTGAGTGGGGCACAGGGGCAGAATCCCCCCTGCCCTGCTGCCCATGCTGGGGGATCAGCCCAGCACACAGTGTGGGGTTCTGGGCTGCCAGAGCACATGGCCGGGGCACACTGAGCTTCTCATCCTCCAACACCCCCAGGTCCTTCCCCAGGGCTGCTCTCTGTCCGTTCTCCAATCTTGCAACGTCTCTTCATTTAGAGGAAAACGTTCCGCAGAACAAAATACCGACCGAAACATCTGGGAGGTGGTCCCGCCGCCTGGGAAGCAGTCTGGGGCTTTTCGGGCCCCCGAGGGTCCTTCCCCTGGCGGGCCGGGGGTCCTGGGCAGCGCCAGGAGGCTCCGGGCGCTGTGGAGGCCGTGCCGCCCCCCGGCAGCCCCGTGACATCAGTGCCGCGCCCTGCCCGGCCGGCGACAAAAGCACCGAGCTGCCGCCGGCCCCAGCGCGGCTCCCGACAGCGGCAGCGGCACCGAGCCCCACAGCGAGCCCAGCGCCGGTACCGGCCCCGGATTTGACACCGACACCGTCCCCGGCCCGGCCGCAGGTGGGTGCGGGGCGGAGGCGGCCGCCGGGTCCCGCCGAGCGCAGCGGAGCTGTCTCCCCTCCCGTGCCCGGGGCTGCCGCTCCCCCCAGCCCGGAGCTGCCCCCGTTCCTCTCCCCATCCCTCTCTCCATCCCCCGAGGATCCCCAGCCCGGCCGCAGCGGGGGAGATGCGGGGCTGGAGCGGGGCACGGCCCCGCGGGGTGGGCACGGCGGCCGCGGAGCCCTGAGGGAGCGCCCGGGCCCGAGCAGCGCGCGCACGGCGGGACGCGGAAGCCGAAACTTCTGCATCAGATAGACTGAACTCAGACGAATCTTTGATCAGATCGATCTAAACTCATTTCCAGGGAGCCCGAGGCGGCTCAGCTGTGGGCTCAGGTTAGTTCCCGGAGGAAATTTGCACTGCTGTGCGCCAGGCTGGGCACAGGGTCGAGCACAGCCCCAGGTGCTGCTTTCCAGCGCTCGGAGCCCTCAGCCCGTGGGACGGGGTTGAGGCACCACATCCCTGTATCAGCTCTGCTGTCTCTCCCTGCGTGAGAAGGGGCCACTGCTAAAATAGTGTGAGGCTGGCTTTGGGTGCTGCTCCTCCTGGCTCTAGAGCTTGGGGAAGGGTGAGAAGAGAAGCCCTGAAAGGAGCAACTGTGCTCATTCGATCTGTTCCTGCAGGAGCAGAGGAGCATGAGGTCGGATCTCCTCAGGGTCTGCAGCTTCCTCCCGAGGGGCAGCTCTGATCTCTGCTCTCTGAGCAGGGACAGCACCCAGGGAAGGGCTGGAGCTGTGCCAGGGCAGGCTCAGGCTGGAGATCAGGGAAAGGTTCTTCCCCCTGAGGGTGCTGGCACTGCCCAGGCTCCCCAGGGAATGGGCACAGCCCCGAGGCTGCCAGAGCTCCAGGAGTGTTTGGACAAGGCTCAAGGGATGCACAGGATGGATTGTTGGGGTGTTCGTGAAGGGTGAAGGGCCAGGGGTTGGATGTGATCCTTGTGGATCAATTCCAGCTCAGGATGTTCTGTTATTCTGCTGGAGGTGAGGCTGGCAAAGTGCAGCGGGCTCTGGGGAGGATTCAGCCCTTCCCAAGGGGCTCAGTGCTGCTGCTGCTGCTGCACAGACAGCTCTGGGCTGTGCTGCTCCAGTGGTCATGAGCTCTGTGCCACGCTCTGCTGTCCCCTGGATCAGGGGCTCTCCAGCTGGGATGGCAGTGCCTGAGCATGGCCTCAGGGCAGGGCTCCCTGCTCCTGCAAGGCAGCACCAAGTGGGGAGGATGCGACCAACTGGGGCATTTCAGGGCTTTGGGGAAGCTCAAGTGAGTTCAGTCCGGTGATGGATCTTGATCCCTGTGGGAGTCAGGAACTTTTCTTAGCAACCACTGAAAATGCTGCTGCTTTTTCTGGATCAAGTTGGGATTTTCATAGAAGACCCCGCTTCCAAGGAGCCTTCGTAAGCCAAGCTTGGGAACAGTGCATGTGCAGGCAGAGGCCCATGGCTGTGAGAACTATGTCTGGCCAGTGGCTCAGCACTGTGCTGGCCTCTCTCAGGATCCTTCTCTGCACAGCCAACCTGAGGCTGCCTTGGCAGAATCATTTGACTGCTGGTGGAGTAAAGCCTGACTGCTCTTGGAGTCATAGAATAGATGAGCCACATCACTCTGGAGCTCAGAGCCTCCTGACTTCCTTCCCTCCTATGCCAGCAAAGCCCTCAAAGGTGTCTGATGTGATCCAGCTGCATCTCCTGAGGCAGTTCTGGGATTTCTCCCTGGTAATTCCCAGTGTTTTTCCATGTCTCAGCTCACCAGCCTCAGGTCCCCATTCTCTTGCTCACTAATTCAACACCGTTGGGTCACACATGACCTTTACTTATCCTTGTGTACACTGTTGGTGGCCCAGAGTCTCCTCACGTCACTGCTTCTCCCTGCTCATGACACAGCAGGGGACAAGGGGACAGTTCTAGCTTGCCCCTCATAAGGTTATTCCCACCTGTGCCCAGGTGATGGGAAAGCTGCTCTGTTACAGCTCCTGTTTGCATGGGGCAGAGTCCCCCATGGGTCTGACTGCAGGTCCTGGTGCTGAACCTCTGGTGCTGCATCCCAGGGCTTTCACAGGTGATGTTCCCTGGTGTATCCCTGGGAGCTGGTTCCTCTCTGCTCTGCCCACATCTCATGTCTCTGGGTCCTTCTTGCTTCAAATTTCTGCCCATTTTATGGTCATGCCGGCTGCTTTCTAAACTGGAAGGTACTACTCAGACCCCAGGCTTGGGGGTCCTGCTGTTTGACTCTTCCCTTTGCCAGGACATGAATTAATTCTTCCTGGACTGCTGTGAACAAGTTTAGGAGTGAATTTTGTGCAGCACTGATAGTGCTCTTCTGTCATCCACTTGTTTTAATGCTCTCATTGGGAAAAAAAAAGAACTTGTTATATGGGTCAGCGTGAGTCTGCTGTTCCTCAGTGATCTCCAAACACAAAATGATTGCTCTGCAGTTAATTACTGTAGAATTTTAGTAGGACACAGACACGGGAAGGTTTTCCAGCTATTGCTGGAAAGGTTGGATGGTTGAGCTGACGTCCTGGTGGCTGCAGGGATGTTCCTCAAAGTGTGACAGGGTAGGACCTGCCCTGAGTGCTCCCATGGCCATGGAGCTGCATCCACACAGCCACAGGTGCTGCTCCAGCTCCAGCTGCTCTCAGGAGGGCAGCGTGGAGGGTGTCAGCTTTAGGGGCAATGACAGGAACACACTGAGCTTTTAACCCACTCACAGAAGAGGATGACTGTGTTTCTGCTTCCTGATGGCTGCATCAGCTCACTGTTTCCCCTTACAGCACTGCGTCTGTCCCAGAGCACCAGTACATACTGGTTCCATACTGGTGTGTGCCTATTGTTCAGTGTAGCTTACACTGCCTCGCAGACTGGTGCAACACAGCACCTCTGAAACGTACACGAGTCTGAACCCAGATTTCATAGACAGGTTTGGGTTGGAAGGGACCTCAAAGGTTACCCAGTGCCACCCCCTGCCATAGGCAGGGGCACCTTCCACTATCTCAGGTTGCTCCAAGCTTCCTCCAAGCTGGTCTTTTCTGGAGAGCTGGACTGCTGCAACATCAGACTCTGGAACTGGGGCTAATCTCCAGCAAGTGTCAGCCTTGGGTGGTTCTGAACAAGCTTCCCAGTGCAGCTGCTGCTAAAGGATGGGATCTTGGTTTTGGGGGCCTCTTCCCTTATCTGTAGTGGATGATGGAGTGGCTCCAGGGCCAGGCCCTGCTTGGCACTGAGAGTGGTGTTTGTAGGGCTCTGGATATGTTTGCTGGGAGCTGTGGAGCTGCAGGAGGAAGGAAAATAATCTTGTTTTTTTGGCAGCCCTGGGTGTCTGTCCTGCTTGTCTATGCTCAGTGAGGTCATTGGCTGCAGGACTGTCCCCTCCTGTTCCTTATTTTGCATGGGGCCCAGAGAGACTTGGAGAAGAATGACTGTGGTCACCAAGTGTTGCAATTGGGCAAAATATGCAAAGTATTCTGAGAATAATGCTGAAAGGATTGCAAACACTGACATATCATAAAGTGGCTATTACTTGGGGAACTGGGAGGATGGATCTGTCTGGATTGCAGTTGTGAGGACTTTACTGGTCAGGTCCAGGTACCCAGAGCAGGGTTTTCCTATTCCTTTATTTTGCTGATGATGCCAGCCTATAGCACAAATTTGGTGTCTGCATGGCCTGCTGTGCCCACAGCATGTGAGGGGTGTGTTGTGGACTAACAGAGAATTCTCAGCAATTTAAATCTTATCTCAGGCTTTCCCGTGCCCAGCTGTGAGCCCTCACATGGATCCCCAGGACAAACTAATTTCCATGGTCTCTCCCCTCAGAAAATCCATGCTGGTGTGTGCCAGAAGGTTTTGCTGGGATGTGGCTTTTCTGGGGCTGTGTTTGTACTTCATGGTGAGAACCAGGCTCAAATCACCTGGCATTATTTAAACTGAGTGGAGGCACTTGCAGCCTTCCCATGGTGGATTGAGGAAAATCAGCAGCAAAGGGGCTTGGACTCCTCTTGTGGTGAATATCAGGTGAGCATCAGCCAGAAGCAGTTTTTGTCCTCCTTTAGGCTTCCAGGCAGCTCAAGGAAAGGTGTCCCCACTGCTAAGCTCTTAGTTTGGGCAGGGTAGCCCTGATGTTCAGGACAAACAAAGCCTCTTCCTTCACTGCTGCTGCTCTGAAGGGAACAAAATGTGCTGTGGAGGCAAAGGGGAGCAGCTGGTCCCAAACCATGGGGTGCACTTGTGGATGCCCTGGCTCTGGAGCAGGGAGGGCTGGCAAGAGGCTGCCCCCAAAACTAGGGCTGGGAATCCCAGGGATGGGGTCTGCCAGCTGTTGGTGGTGGGAACAGGATGGGAGACCTAGAAAAATTGTAGCCAGTGATGTGTCATTCCTGATGTGGGATCTGACACGGGGGCTAAAGGGGATGGTGGGCTCCTACGCCATGTAGGACTCAGGGCTGGCAGGGGGTGGTGCTGGATGTTTCTGCCCTCCAAGGAAACTCCTGAACCACCAGGTCAAGCCCTCCTCCTGATCCAGGGGAAAAAACAGGCTCTGGAGAGAAACAGCCTGTGTCCTTTTAAGGCAATCCAAAGGCTGGGACTGGAAGAACCAGGCTGAAAAGGAGGGATTTGGCACGGTTGGGAAGCCCAACCTTCTGGGCCTTTGGAAAAGAGACTTCCCAGCTGCTGTGACCACACCTCAAACACAGCACCCCGGGAGCCAGCACAACCTCTCCAGCCCCTGCTCCTGGCACCGTCCACTTCTCTGTCTGTCTGTCCTGCACTGAGAGCCTTTAGGCATCTGGGAGCTGTGGCCAAGATAGAGTGAGGTCAGCAAGTCAGTTCTGACCCCTGCCCTGGTAACCAGGCAATTTCAGTTGCCCTTTTCCTGACAAAAAGAGATCTTGACTTCCCCATGACCTGGGAGGTGCAGGGATCTTGCTGTGCCTGTGAGCCCTTCATGATCCCCCATCTGTTTGATGTTTGTACAACCCCTCACCTCCCCAGCTGGGAGAGCCCAGGGATGGAGCTTCAGCTGCAAGAGGTGACCCAGGACCTGCAGCAAGAAGTGGGGCTCCAAGGCTTCTGGTGTGCCCTGGCAGACCCAGGTCCCTTCCTCATTTCCACACAGCTCAGGGGGGTGATGAGATCCTACACACATGGTGGGCTGGCAAATCTTGTACTCTGAAAATGGGGTTTGTTTTTGGGGACATTGTCCTGCTGCTTTAGCTGTTCAGGGGTCAGGAAGCACATGGTGACTTCTGTGGCCTGTCCCCAGATGGGAGCAGGATGGGGAATTACAGAGGTGTTGATGGGAAGAGGCCCCTGGAGACCTCTCAAGCTGCAGCTTGTGCCTATTGACCTTACTTGTATCATTGGGCCCTTCCAAAGAGTGTTTTACTGTCCTTGTAGCAGCTCCAGGTTGCTGTTTGATCCTCCTTAGCTTCCTCTTGGCCACACTCAATCAGTTCCCGCAGCATCTCCTTGCAGGACTTTGTTGTGTGAATGTCTTGAGGTTTATGTTGACCTGGTCTTCACGAGTGTCAAGGCCCCTCTGGGCTGAAGCTCTGCTGCTTGTGTAAGCAAGTCACAGTATTTTGAGGTTATCTGCAAATCTAGGGGTCTCTTGATGGTGTCTCATCAGACACAGTTCAGGAAAGAGAAGAGAAAGAGAAGCATTTATAGCCTGCTGAGGAGCTGGATGGTGGCTTAGGGTGGTGCTCAGGTCTTTGCCCTTCACTGTCTTCTTGATTTCAGATTCTCCAGGCTCTGTGACTCTGCCTGCAGTCCTGGAGGAGACTGAGATGCTGGACTGCAGGGAGTGCCTGGGAGAGGTTGGCCAGGCAAGGCAGGAGAGCTGTTGGTGCTGTGGGACCAGAGCCTGGGGTTTGGTGGTGTCAGGGCCCTCAGGGCAGCCCTGACCATCCCCTGCCCTGCAGTGGCTGAGATGGAAGAGCTGGTCAGTGGGGAGAAGCTGGAACTGTGTCCGGGGGTGTGGCAGCTGTCACTCCAGCACCAAGGCTCAGTCACAGTGACCGGGCCATGGCATGGGCTGACAGGAGGGCTGTGACCTCAGGAGGTGCCTGGGTCACTCTGTGAGTGCTGTCTCCCAGCATTGTGCTGCTTCCTCCCTTTTTCTGGCACTGACACGAGCTGTGAGGTCTCACAGCTCCAGGACAGGGATTTCTGCTGCTCCTGGTGGACAGGACCAGGGGTCCCTGGCAGTCAGCTGGCACTGCTGGGTCCCTGAGTTCTGCTGATTCTGCTCATTGCCAGCCCTGCAGTCTGTGCACCCTGCAAACGCTGTGGGTGCTCTCTGAACATGTGGGAAAGCTGCTGGAGCTCCTGTGGCTGCTCCATCCCAGCCCCACAGAGCCCTGTTCCTGACTGTGCTTTCCCGTGCAGGATGCCAAACTGGGGAGGAGGAAAGAAGTGTGGGGTGTGCCAGAAGGCCGTGTACTTCGCTGAGGAGGTGCAGTGTGAAGGCAACAGCTTCCACAAGTCCTGCTTCTTGTGCAGTGAGTACCACCTCTTTCCCTGACCCCTTCTCTGCTTCCTGGGCTCCTCAGGATCTCCCCAATCCCCCCAGCATGGCAGGTACACGGATCGTCCCAGGACACGTGGGTTGTCCAGCTGTCAGGGCTGACCTCAGCCAGCAGCCACACAAAGACTTAGTCCATTCCTACTCCAGGGAAAGGCCAGGCTGTCTCCTCTGCTCTGTGTCCAGGTGTTAAGGATTGGAGCATGAGACAGGAGCAGTGGTGGCAGGAGGGGCACATCCAATGCAATGCTCAGAGGTGGGGCTGGCTTTAACCTTCTCAGTGCCTTTGCCACACTAAAAGGTCCTTGAGCCTGGGGAACTGGCATGGAATCTCCTCATGTCTGAGGGGATGATGGGAAGGAGATGTGGTCCCCTCCTGGCCCTTGTGCTGATGGAAAGCCTCCTGAGATGTGCTGAAGCATCACCCCCAACCTGTCTGCAGATCCACTATTGCTAAGGGTGTCTCTGGTGTATGCTAGACACAAGTGTCACCTCCAGGGAGGGGCAGCAGAACAGGATCTGGCTGCAAGTGATCCAGTGCTGAGCTCCCTTCCTCTGCCCCCTCTGCAGGATCCTACAAATACTGCTGGGGTCCTGCTGCAAGTCCCCAGACACCCTTCCCTGCCTTTGGGGATCCAAAGCTGGTGGTGTTGCAGTGCTGAGAGCAGCTTCTTCAACCTGGGGCATCCAGAGGGGCTGCAGTACATTTGAATCAAAAGATAAGCAGTGTCCCCAGCCTGTGTGGTACTTTATTACTGTTCTCTGTCCCTGGAGACCGTGATGTATCAGAATCCATGAAGGAGATGGGGCTTGGAGCAACCTGGTCTAGTGGAAGGGTAAGACAAGATGAGTTTTAAGGTCCCTTCCCACCCAAACCTCTCTGGAATTCTGTTGGAACATTGCCTGTGTCTGCTGATGGCTCCTTGAGATGTTGCATCTGGCACAGAGTAGCAGAAGTGCATCTCCAGGGCGGCCTTGCAGCAGGGCCCCACTGAGGTTTAATGTTTCCTCAGCTGGTCCCAGCGTCCTGGTCCCAGTCTCACCATCCCATCACAGCAGGGAGCACAGCTGGGATCTTTTCCAGAGGGGCAGCAGGCAGAGTGGAATCTGAAAACAGGCACTTTCTGGAACTGAAACTCCAGTGACCCTGACATGCTCCTGTGTCCACCTAGCCTGGCTGCTGGATACTTCTTGTCCAGCCTGCCTGGGACACAGCACATACAGCTGGATCCAGATGAGGGAAAGGAAGGCTGCGTCTGTGCTCTCTGCAGTGGGGAGGGTGGCCAGCATGGCTGGGAGCTCCCATTTGTGGGAGTTTCCAGGCTGCAAACTTGCTTTGGCTGGTAGGGCTCAGCAGGGGAGTTTAGAGGCTTTTCCTGGGCAGGACAAGGGTGACAGGCTGGGTTTGTATGGCAGCTGCTCTGCAGAAGGAAATCCTGGCTGTTCTGTGGCCTCAGATAAGGAGGGTGGGGTATGTTGCCCTCACCTCTTGTGCACACAGCTGGTTTGCCAGGGAAAACTGCTGCCATGGGATGCTGGCACCCAGAGAGAAGGGCAGGCCTCCAGGAAACACAAAATGAGGCTAAAGGCATTGCTTCCAGGTGGGAATGCATGGCCAGAGTGGGGAAGAAGGTCCCCTCTGTGTGTTCATGGAAGCAAGTGCCCACAGAGTGGTCCTGGGCTCAGGGCTGCTGTTCCTGTGCTTTGCAGGCATTTGTTCTGCCACTCCACATGTGCCCAGCAGCTCTGTCCTGGCTGGGGCTCCCCAGTTCAGGCTGTGGCTCGTGTGCCAGCCCACTCTGCTGCCCACTGTTCCCAGTCTGTGCCATGGGCTGTGGGTGGTGCTCCTGAGCTCCTGCATTCCCAGCCTGTTCCCTAGTGCTGCATTTGGGCCCCATCAAGGAACTTGAAACCATTATCTTTAGGGGAGAATAACAAACACTTCAACCAGATCTGCCAAAAACATCATCTAAAAGGAGCCAAGCCTACCACAGTGCATTAGAGCTCAGGGAGCAACTTGGTGATTGACTCCTGGCCATGATCCAGCTGCCTGGGTAGTGCAGCAGAAGTGAGCTGGAATGAGCCTCTTGGCCTTGGAAAGCAGAGGCAGCTCTTGTGTAATTTTTTGTAGAGCAGCTCAGCTGCTCTTAGAAAAACAAAGGGTCCTTAACTCCACAAGTGCAGTGCACTGGAATTTCTGCAATGCACAAACGCGGGGGCTGGGTAAAAAAATTTCTGTTGCCTCTCAAAGCTCTGTGAGTACAGATGAGGGACTGTGAAAGCTTGGGCTGGAGCTCCAAATCCATCCAGATGGCACTGAGAGCATTCACTGCTACCCAGGGACAAAGCTCACTGATAAAGGCCTTTGAAATGCCAGTGAAAGTAGCCACATTCCTTTCTGATGCTCTGCCTGAGCAGTGTCACTCCAGGGCAATGCAGAGACCCCAGCAGCAATCCAGGAGCTTGGCAGCTTTGGAACCAGTTACCAGCTCTGGTCTCTCCCAGCTGGGATGTGTTCTCTATCCCCAGCTCCTGCTATGGTGGGAGGTGTAGCTGGGACAGAACTCTGCCAGAGCCTCCTTAGATGGCAGGAGATGCTTCCCTTTCCTCCTCCTTGTCCCAGCAGAGGCACACGAGGTTCTCCTGGCTGTATTTAGTCATGGAAGGGCAGCCTTCTGCTCCAAGGGGAGAACTCTGCTCTGTTTGCATTCCTGTGATATTGGGAAAGGCCAAGAAACTGCTCTGCTGGCCAAGAAGCTGCTGGAAGCCTCAACATTAAAGGCGTGGAAAGAAAACAGGGGAAGCTGCATGGCAGCTGCAGCCGGATCTGTTTGGGGCTGGCTGCCAGCGCTGCAGACTCTGCCCTGGGAGCTGGGATCCTGCACGGGGCACCTGAACACGGGACATCACCTGGACTTTGGGTGCTGGTGGCCTCCTGCTGGCTGGGCAGAGTGTGTCAGGAAGGGACATGGCAGCTGTGAGCAGAGCTGGGACAGGAGCTGGTACTTCCAGGACCTTAAGGGGGTTTATAAAAGAGGGGTAGAGTGACTTTTTGCACAAGCAGATAATGACAGGGCAAGGGGAGATGTTTTTAAACTGAAAGAGGAGCAATCTAGATTAGATATAAGGGAGAAAGTTAGATTAGATATAAGGAAGTAACTTTTTACTCAGAGGGTGGTGGGGCATTGCTTTCCCATGGAGAAGCTGTGGCTGCTCCATCCTTGGAAGTGTTCAAGACCAGGTTCCACAGGGCTTGGCGTAACCTGGGATTACTGGAAGGTGTCCATGGCAGAGAGCTGGAATCAGATAATTTGAACTGAAGGTGCCTTCCAACCCAAACCAGTCTGTGATTCTATAGAAACCTAAAAATCAGGGGAAGGCTGGAGTCCAGCACCACCAGCTCTAGGTGGGCTCAGCAGGGTCCCTGAGCCTGGCTGCCATCATCTCCTGTTCCATCTTACATCCCACTTTGACCCCCAGGGCTCAAACACCCAGCTGAGTTAGTGTTCCTCACTTGAGACCCCCCCATGCACCCCCAGACTGGGGCAGGACCAGGGCTGAGGGGACACATGAGCCTTTTGAGCTCTGGAGAGGTGACTGTGCCCTCTGCAGTGCCTCAAGTGTGGTGATGGCCACAGGGCTGCTCTTGGATGACTCTTGGTCCATCCAAACACCAGGAAAAGCTCCTTTGCTCACATTTCTTTGCCCCGAGTTCTTCCTGCTGTGGATTTGCAGGGCCAGGGCATCCATCCCCAGGCTTGAGAATCCTGCAGTGATGATTAGGGAGAATTCACCCCCATAGTTTAAGTGCAGCTGCAGGAGAGCAGCACCCAGGGGGTTAAGAGAGCTTTCCTTCCCTTGGTATCACTGTTGGATTTGGTGGTTGCTTCCTTTTAAAGCCAGACACTGCTCTTGTTGTGATCCTTATCTGCCCTGGTTTGCATGTGCTCCCTGCAGCTGGATCCTGGAGGATTTCCCTGCTCCTTGAAAGCTGAGCTGTGCTGTCCCTGTGAGGGCTTGTTTTCCTCAGCTAATTAGTGAGTTCTGGCAGAGCAGGCTGATACCACACCCTCCCCTCTGTTCTAGTGGTCTGTAAGAAGAATTTGGACAGCACCACTGTGGCCGTGCATGGTGAGGAGATCTACTGCAAGTCCTGCTACGGGAAGAAGTATGGCCCCAAGGGCTACGGCTACGGGCAAGGAGCAGGGACCCTGAGCACTGACAAGGGCGAGTCCCTGGGAATCAAATATGAAGAGTGAGTCTGAGCCTTGTTTTGGAGCCACAGCGGGGCTGTGGGCACCTTTCTCCCCACACCTGTCCTGTGGTGTGTGGCTGTGCAGCCTGTGCTGAGCTCCCAGCAGTGTCTGTGGGCTGCCTGGCCCCTCTGCCCCGCCAGGGAATCCCAGTGAGCCCTGTTTGGTGGCTGGGATGGGATGGGACATGTCCCCATTGCCTGAGCACGCTGCCCACCCCCTCACAGCACACAGCCCTCGGGCTGAACTTTCCATGGGGCTCGACACATTGTTCCTGAAGCTCCCTTATAAACTGGGCTGGGATTTGGGATCCTCTAGTTCTTCCCTGCTCCATCTTGCATCCCTGATCATGAGCTCCCTGCCACCCACAGGGGCCAGCCCCACCGACCCCCCAACCCCAATGCAGCCAGGATGGCCCAGATGGTGGGAGGAGCTGACGGGTGTCCCCGCTGTGGCCAGGCCGTGTACGCGGCCGAGAAGGTCATCGGAGCTGGCAAGGTAAGAGGGGATGGTGGGCAGGGGGTGCTGCATGGCAGGGCCACTGTCAGAGAGGATCTGGACCTGCCCTCAGCCAGGCCAGGGCTTGGGTCCAATGGCCATGTTCACCTAGCACCGAAAGGAGATCTTGGCTTGTCTGGAAACCAGGTTGTCCAGGCTGCAGCGCTCTCACAGACTTGTAGATGGGGGAGAAATACATTTTATATTAAATATTTACAGCCCTGCTCAGCAGAGGCCACAGTGGACCTCCTGCTGTGGATGTGCTGAGAGGGTGAGCAGTGACGTGTGCCATGGCCAGTGTCACTGTTAAAGTGCATCCTTCTCCTCTCTGTGCCACAGGCTGGGGTGCTGCTGCAGCCAGGATTTGGGACAGGCAATGAATTCCAGTGGTCAGCATTGCCCACAGGCTGGGCAGGGTGTTGGAGCTGTGGTGAATGTTCTGGGGCTGTTCTGGTGCTGGCTCGCTCAGCTCAGGGTTTGAAGGTCACTGTCACAGTCCTGGTGACCCTGTGCCAAGGTCATCCCTTCACCAGGGTTCTTTGCACCCTGAGCTGTGACCTGGTCCTGGCCCAGCTCCTCTGTAAGGCCTGGGGACCCCTCCTGCCCTGCCAGCCCTGGGACTCCAGGTGAGGTCCCTGCCTGGGGCTGCCCTACCCACGAGGTCAGGCACATGCAGAGCTTGTCAGGAACACCAGGCCAGGCTGCTTGGCTTTGTGCCATGGGGACAGGGTGGCCATGCTGGGACAGCCTCACCAATGACCAGATGTCACTCCCTGACCTGGCTGGGCTCTGTCCTCTCAGGGCTTTGTGCTTGTTCTGCATCCCCAGAAAGGGATCAACAGAAAGGGCCCCTCAGCATCCTCACCCCCCAGCTGGCTTCTGATGAACACGCTGAGGATCAGCCCAGGGTCAGAAGCTGAATTTATCCTTAAAACCATGATCTGGGCTTCCTGGTCGGCTTCTGGCCCCAGTGTTTAAAGGGAACCAAAGCTGATGAAGCAATTACATTAAAGTAGACCCAGAGAGGATTCCAGAGCATGTATTTCATGTGCTAATGTTTGCTGGATGACTCCATCCAATACCTCCTCCTCCAGCCCCCAAATTTCACATTTTCTTCCTAAAAAGGTTTCATGTTTCCCAAGTGTTTGTTTAAATTCCTCAGTGAGCAGCTCAGGCTACTTAAGGTCTGCCTGAACACTGTGAGCTCATTTATCTCCAGGGGACTGCTGGAACCATGGGGGGTTATTTTTAAACACTGTCTGGTTTTGGCATTTTTCCTCTCTGTTTGCTGCCTTCCTTGGAGCTGTGGTTGTGTGGGGCAGTTGTCCCATCCCTGCTGCCACCCCAGCCCAATATCCAGCAGCCCTGGGTCTCAGCTGGACAATGTGGGGGATTTATCTTGCTGGTTAAGTGAGGACAGTCCCCAAAGAGGGGGGGAATTGCTCCTTACAAATTATTGTAGAAATTACTACACAAATGACTTCTAAGAGTTGTGGGCAAAAGGTCTCCAGAACCAGATCAGCACAGGAGCAGTGACCACACCTGGTGTTTCCTCTCTGTATTTTCCCAGTGGGGCTGGGAGTGCTTTCCAGGGAAAAGCTTTCATTCCATTCAGAGCTCTTGGTTGGCTCCTTTGGATCAGAAACAGAGCAGGGAGCCTGGTTGGTAGCAGAGCCTGGCTGCCCTGTCCCTGGGGTCTGACTGGGCTCTGCTCCTGTCCCGTAGTCCTGGCACAAGTCCTGTTTCCGCTGTGCCAAGTGTGGCAAAAGCCTGGAGTCCACCACGCTGGCAGACAAAGATGGGGAGATCTACTGCAAAGGTGAGCCCCACCTTCCCTGCTGGCTTGTCCTGGGCTCTGAGGGGTGGGGGTGAAGACCCCTGTGCAGGGTAGAGGTTGGGGAAGGGGTGGCCCAGCTGCTTTTGGGGACTGACTGTGCCAGCCACAAAGCTGGAGAATTTCCTGCTGAGCCAGGGCCTCCCTGTTTGCCCAGCAAATCTGGCAAACCTTGCCCTGTCCAGGCAGGGCGTGCCCCCTGGGGAGGACCTGCTCGTGTGCCAGCCTCACCTGTGTCTCCCTTCCATCCTCTGCAGGTTGTTACGCCAAGAACTTCGGTCCCAAGGGCTTTGGCTTCGGGCAGGGCGCCGGGGCACTGATCCACTCACAGTGAGCTCCAGGGCTGGGCCCTGCGCTCGCCCGGGGCTCGTCCCACGCTGCCCACCCGCCCCACGCCGCAGTGAGTGCCCCAGTGTCACCCCCAGCCACCGCTGCTTCACAGCACCAGCCCCTCCTGCCCTGCCCCGGCGCTCCCCGGAGCCGGGGGGGTCCCAGCATCGTCCCTGTGGGGTTCTGCTGGGGCAGAGGGTGAAGAGAGGCCGCTCCCTCCCACTGCAGCGAGGCCCCCGTGCCCAAGTCCTGCTCCGCGTTGCCTGTCCCGCCGGCCGCGTGCTCAGCCGTGACACCGAGCAAGCAATAAAACATCAGAGACATCAAAGCTCAGCCAGGCCTGGCCCCAGCACTTACTCCTGTCTGGGGCTGAGGATGGCACAGGGTGCACAGAGCTGGGGAGGAGTTTGCAGTCCTGGCATGTAATTAAAGCCCAATGGCAGGGATGTGTTGGTGCGGTTTGACACGGCCCAGCTGTGGCCAGCTGAGCTCTGCAGCTCGGCTGGGATGGGCTCCCCCTCTGCTCCCACCAAGAATCAACATGGAATAGTTTGGATTGGAGGAGACCTTAAAGCTCATCTTGTTCCACCTTCCACTAGCCCAGGTTGCTCCAAGCCCTGTTGTTGAACACTTCCAGGGATGGGGATAACTATTCCAAGAGCAGATAGTGCTGGGAGGCCAGGGACAGCCCTTCTGGGGTGTGTTGGTAACACCACATGCGTGCTCGCCCTCTCAAAACCCCTATCAGTACTTTCAGGTGGCACCTCTCCAAGCAGGCTGCCCAGCAGTGCCAAGTAATTAACAGCTTTTCACCTACTCCCTGCTTTTTTAGCAGCTTGTGGATCATTAAACCTCCAGTTTGGCAGCTGCCCAGGTTTAAATTGGTTTTCATCTAAACTCTTCACTCCCTTTCTGTGATTCTCCTGTTGGACCGGTGGGACAGACTCAGATCAGCCCCACTGCAGCTCAGAGTTAGGGACTCCACAGGGAATTGAGTTCTGGGGTTTCTAAAGTTACAAACATTGTGGTTGAGAAAATGAGATGGGGAGTGTTCTGAGAAGCACAGCAGAGGCAGAAATCCCTTTTTGGGGCAGGACTTGGGCTCATTTATCAACTTAAGTGCTTTCTGCAGTTCATCACACCCTCGGTTTTACAAGGTGTTTTTGAAGTGGGGATGGGGAGTTAAGTCTTTGCCATCTCCAAAATTCACCCCCTCTAGACTGTAGCAGGATTCACACAGCTCTGGGCTGTGTGGTGGCTGTGATGAGGGGTCTGGTGGCACTTGGTGTGGGGGCAGACAGCCCGGGCTCAGCTAGGGTTGGGAGCTGCAGCACAGAGGGCTCAGGTACCACCCTGCTGTGGAGACCCAAACCTGCCTCCCTTGGCAGAGGCCCTGCTTCTCCCCCACAGAGATGTGTGGTGGGGGTTCTGGAAGCTCCTGCAGAGATGGGGGGGTCAGGAGGCTGCTGCAGAGGTGTGAGGTGGGGCTTCTGCAGGGATGGAGGGCTCAGGAAGCCACTGCCTTCTCTGTGAGCGTGCAGAAGATGCTGTGCTGCTCCTGTGACATCTCAGCTGGATGTGCTCCAGATGGGATCATGCCCAGGTAGTGCTGGGTGGTCAGTAAAGCTACAAGGAGTCTTTATTTAGCCCCTTCCTGCAGCTGTAGTGATTCTGTCAGAGAGGGGAGGAGCAGGAGCCATTCTGCTCTGGAGCCAGACTGGGAAAGGTGGGGATGTCACTTGGAGAAAGCTCCAGGGACACCTCAGAGCCCCTTTCAGGGCCTAAAGGGGCTCCAGGAGAGCTGGAGAAGAGCTTTGGACAAGGGCCTGGAGGGACAGGATAAGGGGGAAAGGCTCCAAACTGCCAGAGGGCAGGGTGAGATGGGATATTGGGAAGGAATTCTTCCCTGTGAGGGTGCTCAGGCCCTGGCACAGGGTGCCCAGAGAAGCTGTGGCTACCCCTGAGTCCCTGGAAGTGTCCAAGGCCAGGTTGGGTAGGGCTTGGAGCAACCTGAGCTAGTGGAAGATGTCCTTGCCCATGGCAGAGGGTGGAACAGGATTGTTGACATTTCAACCCAAAGCAGTCTGTAGTTCTGTGAAGTACTGACATTTCACATGTGATGGACACCAGAGAGGCCAGTTCTGCTGGAGACATAGTCAAAGCCAGGAGAAAATGCTGGATTTGGGTTTCAGAGGGCCACTGAAAGATGTTGGTTAGAAGGGACCAGCAGAAGTCTTAACTTCAAGCTCCTGCTTAATTAAGGCAGGGCTCCAAAGGTCAGGTTGATCAGAACATTTGGTGTCCACTCAGGTACAGGAGCTCTCTAAGGATGGAGGTCCCAGCACTGTGGGTCCTGTCACAGCACTGTGCCACACAACTCTTGAAAGGGTTGTTTCATCACTGAAAGGGTGATCAGGCCCTGGCACAGCTGCCCAGGGCAGTAGTGGAGTCACCATCCCTGGGGGTGTTGAGAAGACCTGTGGATGTGGCATGTGGGGAAATGGGTTAGTGGTGAACAGTGCTGGGGGAGTGGTTGGGACTGATGATCCTGGCACCTGGGAGGGCTTTTCCAACATTAATGATGCTGTGAATCCCTGATTCTCCTCTTGTGCCCCTGTGCCTGGTGTCTCGTGTCCTTTTGCCAGGTAGGGCCGTGTCTCCCTTCTCCACAGCCCTTCTCTAGACCATGGAAAACTGAAGTTCAGCCTCCCCAGGTCCTCTTTTTTCCTGCCTGGTGGGTCTTTGCTGAACTCCCAGCCCCAAAGGTGTCGGGTAGACCATGGCCCAGGACAGGGACCATGCCCTGAGGGTTTGTCCTGGCTGCCACACACCTGCTGACTGGTCACTCAGTGGCTTAGGGGGTGACAGAGACCACCATGGGGACACCAGGATGGGATTATGGGGGCTGCACATCTCGACAGAGCCATGAGGGGGGCTGGAGGAGGTGGTGGGACATGGCCCAGGAGAAGCAGCGTGGGACTAGAGGTGCTTTGTGGGCGTTTCCTGCCCGAGTTGCAGTGGGACAGCTCCGACCATCTGCTACCCTCTGCTGATCAGTGAGCACAGCAGGGCCCAGCCAGATGTGTCTGCTCACCTGTGTCCAGGTGTTGTCCAGCTTCCCCTGGAGGCAGCAGAGCTGTGGGGGCTGCAGCCTGGGATAGGGGCTGTGGCACCCAAACCTGTCCCTGAAGGGACAAACCAGGGGCTGACTCGTGGCCAAGCACCCTGGAGCCTGGAGGTGATGGCACCACTTGAGGGGTCAGACTGGAGCCTCCGAGCCCCGTGGCCAGCAGGGCTGTGAGGGGATGTCACCCTGTCACCGAGCTGTGTGGGGATGTCACCTCGGGGCAGGGCTGAGCCTGGCAGCACTGTGACCTGCCCCGAGGGGCCTGTGGGGATGGGATGAGCCCATGGAGCAGAGCCCTCAGCTCGCCCACAGCCTGGCACAGCGAGTCCTGCTGGCTTTGCTGCAGGGCAGGAGCTGCCCTGTGCCCCCCGGGCAGCCTGGCAGGATGAGACCCCTGCCTGGTGTGTCTGGGAATGGGCAGCTGGGGACATGCGAGTGGAGAAGGACATTGCCAAACTCCTTCACACACACAGGGCTGCGGGACCATCGCCTTTCCTCGGTGGCTGGTGGAAGCAGTGAGCACAGAGAGCAGGGGGAGGTCTCAGGCAGGGGTTGGCAGCCCTTGGCTCTCCCCCGGGCTGTGAGGATGGAGCTGGAGCTGGATGGTGAGCCAGAGCTGCCCACGGACATCCCAGCTTACCAAAACTACAACCCCCGAGCTCCCAGAGCTCCCAGGGCTCAGCACCCCCGGAGCTGAGCGCTACCCGCGCGTGGGAAAACAGCCTTGGTGGGGGAACCCACACATTTGCTGTGCTCCTTCTGAAGTGCTGGGGTGCTCAGGGTGACCTGCGGGGCCGCCTGACGTCGGGAGCCGGCTCTCCCGGGACACCCGGGATCTCTGCCAGCGTGCCGAGCTTGGCCCCAGGGAGCACGAACCAGTTCCTGGCTCCGCCAGCCGCCCTGCCCTCTTAATGAGAGATAATGAGCTGCATCTCATCAGCGCTGCAGACTTGCCCCCTGGCCACGGCGGCTGCCGGCAAAGCCCCCGGCAGGGACCGGGAGTGCTGAAGGGGCTGGGGCAGGAGGGACCCCGGCCGGGGGTCGGGCTCTGTGAGGGGTCCGTGAGCAGGGTGGGCTCTGGGACAGCGGCTGGGAGCACTGCTGATCCAGCCCCCTTCAGTGACCCCGGCACATTCCCGGGGGGATTTCTTCCCATTGCAGACCTCACCTGGGTGAAGGACCCACACTCTCACGTTTGCAGGGGCACATTCAGCTGCCCGGCCACCTGTGACCGTCCCCCGCCCTGGCAGCGCACGGCCAGCACAAGCCCCCGGCTGTGCCCTCCGCAGCCGGGCCCGGCCCGGGGAAGCCCTCGGTGCCAGGCGCTGGCACAGGAACAGACGGGCTGGAAAGGAGCCGGTGTTTGGCTGCAGGGGAGGGAGGATCAGGCAGGACCGGGCTGCGCTGCCCCGGCCCCGCTCCACGGCTCCTTCCCCCTGTACAGCTCACACGAACTGCGGGATTCTGTTTCTTGCTGGGACTTCAGATCCCCGCCCCAGGGGCTTTGGTGGTGGGAGCTCTGTGTGCTGAGGGATGGCCCAGCACCCTTGGATTAGTGGCTGGGTGGGTGGGTGGCTGTCAGGGATTGTCCCCATTGCTGTTGTCTGTTCTCTGCTTTTGTCTCCCCTCCTGGGCTGCACTCGGGGTCCCCAGAGCCGCTGCCCGGCTGGTGCTGCACACACAGCCTGCTGTCCCAGCTGCCACTGCACCCCAGAAGCCTTTGCCCTGGCACTACAGCCCATTTTGCCTTCTTGGCTGGCACTGCAACCTCCAGAGCCCCCCTAGCCCGGTGGCACTGCACTCTGTACCCCTGCCTGGTGGCATTTTACACAGAGCCCTCTGCCCGGTCGGCCCTGTGCCCCACAGCTCACTGTGCCCCACAGCCCTGCACCCTATAGCCCTGTGCCCGTGGGGCTGCACCCCCAACATCTGTCCCTGCACCCCCCAGAGCTGCTCTTGCACCTCCAACATCTGTCCCTGCACCCTGGGCTGTCGTGCACAAGTCCCCGAGCCCATCCCACACCCTGCACCCCTGCCATGCATCCCACACCCTGCATCCCTGCCATGCATCCCACACCCTGCACCCCTGCCATGCATCCCACACCCTGCATCCCTGCCATGCATCCCACACCCTGCAGCCCTGCCATGCATCCCACACCCTGCACCCCTGCCATGCATCCCACACCCTGCAGCCCTGCCATGCATCCCACACCCTGCAGCCCTGCCATGCATCCCACACCCTGCAGCCCTGCCATGCAGCCCCATCCCACACCCTGCCTGTTCACACGGAGACCCTGAGGCAACGCCTGCCCTCGGGCACCCCAAAAGCTCCTCCCGGGCGAAGCGGGGCTGCGCCGGGCCTGGCCGGGCTTCGCCTGGGCGTGAAGGGAGCCGGGGCGCAGGAGGGGCCAGGCGAGGCGGCAGGAATGCGAGTGGGAGAGCGGCCGGGCAAGTAGCGACAGCTCCCGGCATCGCGGATCCCACACGCGGCTCGGGCGGGGAGCGGAGCCCCGGCTCGGGGCTGGCGGCCGGAATGGGGCTCCGCACGGCTCGGCCCCTCTGAGAGCCCGAGCGGGAGTCCCGGGGGCGGCACGGCAGCCGGCGGCCCCGGCCCCGGGGAGCTCGGCTCCGGAGCGGAGCGGCTGCGGTTCCCCCCGCGGGTAATGCCCGGCCGGGCCCGCACGAGGTGCTGAGGATCCCGGGGGGCCGAGGAGCAGCGATGACCCCCGAGAAGGTGCTGAGGGAGGGGGTGCTGGAGAAGCGGAGCGGGGGGCTGCTGCAGCTCTGGAAGAAGAAGCGGTGCCTGCTGACGGAGCAGGGGCTGCAGCTCTTCGAGCCCAAGGGCTCGCGGCGCAAGGAGCTGAGCTTCGCCCGCATGAAGGCCGTGGAGTGCGTGGAGTGGAAGGAGCGGCACATTTACTTCACGGTGGTGATGGACGACAGCCTCGAGATCGACTTTCGCTGTGCCCAGGAGGACCCAGGCTGGAACGCCGAGATCACCATGGGGCTGGTGCGCTTCAAGAACCAGCAGGCGATGCAGGAGGTGCGCGCCCGGCACAGCTGCAGAGCAGGTACCGGAGCCACCCCGGCTCAGGGAGCGGAGCCAGCCCTGGATGAGGTCCCTGGCCACAGGTTCCCGTTCCTCAGTGGTTTGGGGAATCACGAAGGGGGTCCCATGGACCGGGATGGGTCTGCAGGTTGATGTTCCCGTGTCCCCCTGCACTGGCTGGGTTGCACCATAGGTTTCATCTCTGTATCCCTCTGTGTCTCTCTCTGTATGACAGGGACTTTCTAACATCCTCCCTCTGTCTGGGGTGGCCCGAGGGACCCTTTGCCATCTTGCACGTGGGATGGGGTGGGGATGGTGTCTGGCCCCAGTCCCCTCAAGACACCCCATGTCCCAGCTCCCACAGGTGACAGGAGCCTTCTCTCTGCAGTGGTGCAGCTGGACACAGCCCCGGGGGGACAGCCCAGGGAATCGCAGCTTCCCAGGAGTCGGATGGAGATGGCCCTCGGCTCGGCAGGTGCTGGGGAGAACGGGATCCCTGCGGGCAAATGAGGTCACCGCTGTGCAGCCCGGGGACCAGGACAGTGGCCCTGGAGAGGCCGGCGCTGGCGCTGGCTCTCCCCGTGCCGGGGCAGGACAGAGGCACCGCAGGAGCTGGGCTGGCACAGCCACCTCCCCTTGGCACAGCAAGGGACACAGGCAGAGCCAGCCCCTGGCGCTTCAGACGAGGCGGAAGGTGACATCCGTGCCTGGGGCCCCACCACCCTTCATTCGGCTGACACGTGCAGGACCTTGGTGCACTGGTGGGGACCCCAGGCCTCTCCTGCAGGACAGGGGATGGATGAGGCTGTGCCCGAGGGATCCGTGCCACAGGGAGTTCTGCCTGAGCGACAGTGACACGGGGACAGATGGATGTGGCCGGGTCCCAGTTTTAAAAAGGGACTGGAGATGTGCTGCTGCAGCAGGGACCCCTCAGCAGGGCACTGAACCTGGCATGGTGACACAGCCGTGCTGCTGGACATTGTCTCACCCTGGGATGTCCTTGGGCTGTTGGGGAATGCTGGGGGCCTCAATTCCCTGTACCAAAATTGTCCCTAAACAGGACTTCCAGCCTCTTAACCTGATGTTGCTTTGATTTGTGGGACCCCACAGGGCACAGGAGGGCACGAATCCTGCGCAGAGCTTTGCCAGTCACCCTAAACCAGGACCCCTAAACCAGCATCCCCCAAAGCTCCAAAGCCCCCCACTGGCACCCCGAGGCTCCCTCGTCACCGATCCCGCTGTGCCCGTGTCCGCAGGGGTTCCCACGGTGTTGTGTGTGCCGGTGAGCGGCAGCAGCGCTGTGGCTCTGCAGCAGGGGAGGGATGGCCCTGCCCCGACAGGCAGCGCAGCCGGCAGCGCCCGGAGCCAGCAGCGCAAGGCGGAGCCTGAGCCCAGCCCGGGGCCGGAGGCGCTGCGGATCCTGCCGGAGATTTCCCGGCCGCGTGGGAATCACGGTGTCCTCATGTCCCGGGCGGCGGCAGCCGGCCCCAGCCTGCACCCCATCCTGCATCCCATCCTGCACCCCATCCTGCATCCAGTCTGCACCCCATCCTGCACCCATCCTGCACCCAGCCTGCACCCCATCCTGCATCCCATCCTGCACCCCATCCTGCATCACAGCCTGCACCCCATCCTCCACCCCCTCCTGCACCCATCCTGCACCACATCCTGCCCCCCATCCTGCACCCCATCCTGCACCCCATCCTGCAGCCAGCCTGCACCCCATCCTGCACCCCATCCTGCACCCCATCCTGCACCCCATCCTGCACCCATCCTGCACCCAGTCTGCACCCCATCCTGCACCCATCCTGCAGCCAGCCTGCACCCCATCCTGCACCCCATCCTGCACCCCATCCTGCATCCCATCCTGCACCCATCCTGCACCCAGTCTGCACCCCATCCTGCACCCATCCTGCACCCCATCCTGCACCCAGTCTGCACCCCATCCTGCACCCCATCCTGCACCCATCCTGCACCCCATCCTGCACCCCATCCTGCACCCCATCCTGCACCCCATCCTGCAGCCAGCCTGCACCCCATCCTGCACCCAGTCTGCACCCCATCCTGCACCCCATCCTGCACCCCATCCTGCACCCATCCTGCACCCAGTCTGCACCCCATCCTGCATCCCATCCTGCACCCATCCTGCACCCCATCCTGCACCCCATCCTGCACCCCATCCTGCACCCCATCCTGTAGCCAGCCTGCACCCCATCCTGCACCCCATCCTGCACCCATCCTGCACCCAGCCTGCACCAGGCCTGCACCCCATCCTGCACCCCATCCTGCACCCATCCTGCAGCCAGCCTGCACCCCATCCTGCACCCCATCCTGCAGCCCATCCTGCACCCCATCCTGCACCCAGTCTGCACCCATCCTGCACCCATCCTGCACCCCATCCTGCACCCCATCCTGCACCCCATCCTGCATCCCATCCTGCATCCCATCCTGCACCCCATCCTGCATCCCATCCTGCACCCATCCTGCATCCCATCCTGCACCCCATCCTGCACCCCATCCTGCATCCCATCCTGCACCCCATCCTGCACCCATCCTGCACCCCATCCTGCATCACAGCCTGCATCCCATCCTGCATCCCATCCTGCACCCATCCTGCATCCCATCCTGCATCCCATCCTGCACCCATCCTGCACCCCATCCTGCATCCCATCCTGCACCCATCCTGCACCCCATCCTGCATCCCATCCTGCACCCATCCTGCACCCAGTCTGCACCCCATCCTGCACCCAGTCTGCATCCCATCCTGCATCCCATCCTGCATCCCATCCTGCACCCATCCTGCATCCCATCCTGCATCCCATCCTGCATCCCATCCTGCATCCCATCCTGCACCCATCCTGCATCCCATCCTGCATCACAGCCTGCACCCCATCCTGCATCCCATCCTGCACCCCATCCTGCACCCATCCTGCACCCCATCCTGCATCACAGCCTGCATCCCATCCTGCATCCCATCCTGCATCCCATCCTGCACCCATCCTGCATCCCATCCTGCATCCCATCCTGCACCCATCCTGCATCCCATCCTGCACCCCATCCTGCACCCATCCTGCACCCCATCCTGCATCACAGCCTGCATCCCATCCTGCACCCCATCCTGCATCCCATCCTGCACCCATCCTGCATCCCATCCTGCACCCCATCCTGCACCCCATCCTGCATCACAGCCTGCATCCCATCCTGCATCCCATCCTGCATCCCATCCTGCACCCATCCTGCATCCCATCCTGCACCCCATCCTGCACCCATCCTGCACCCCATCCTGCATCACAGCCTGCATCCCATCCTGCATCCCATCCTGCACCCATCCTGCATCCCATCCTGCACCCCATCCTGCACCCCATCCTGCATCACAGCCTGCATCCCATCCTGCATCCCATCCTGCATCCCATCCTGCATCCCATCCTGCATCCCATCCTGCATCCCCCGGGGTCCCGTCCCCATTCCAGGGTGGCTCTGGGGACAGTGGTAAGGCCAGGCTCACCCTGCAAGGCCAGGCTCACCCTGCAAGGCCGGGCTCACCCTGCAAGGCCGGGCTCACCCTGCAAGGCCCGGCTCACCCTGCAAGGCCCAGCTCACCCTGCAAGGCCGGGCTCACTCTGCAAGGCCGGGCTCACCCTGCAAGGCCGGGGGGCCAGGCTCACCCTGCAAGGCCCAGCTCACCCTGCAAGGCCAGGCTCACCCTGCAAGGCCGGGCTCACCCTGCAAGGCCGGGCTCACCCTGCAAGGCCGGGCTCACCCTGCAAGGCCCGGCTCACCCTGCAAGGCCCGGCTCACCCTGCAAGCTCTGCAGGAACAGGCACTGGGCCCTCAGAGCTGCGTTTACCGAGACCCCCGGCTGGGAGTGGAGGGGAGGGGGCCAGGCTGGGAGTGCAGATGGAACCAAAACCCAAACCCTGCAAAAAGGGAGCACTGCACCATCCCAGTGTCAGGGCAGGGACACGAGGGACTGCAGGGATGGTGGGACCATCCACAGGAAATGCTTCAGGTGTGGTGCCCTGTGTGGACAAGCCCCAGACCAGGTCCCTGCACACGTCAGGAGGGAGTGGGGTGCTCAGGAAGGTGCTGGTGCTTACACTGCATTTCCAGGGCAAGGATCATTGTCCTGGGGCTTCCCCTAAATCCCCAGCTCCCGGAGTCAGGGGGTTCAGTGAGGCTCAATCAAAGCTGGGTGAGCATCCCAAGCTTGTGCCATGGTGGGGAGAGCAAGGGGTTCCCAAAGTTACCAGTTTTATCCAGTGTGACTCCTTTTTTACAATTTTTCTGCTCTCTTGCTCCCTGTAAATAGATATTTTTTGTTTTCCAGCTGCCAGCAAGGAGCTGGCAGAGAAGGTGATCAAGAAGGGTGTGTAAGCACCAGCCCTGGCTGTGGCACATCCCTGGGCACTGATGATCAGGCAGCAGAGAGACCACGGTCCCCGAGAGCTGGGGAGAAATTCAGGCAGTCAATGGAAGGGAAGGACAATAAGAGAACACAAATCCCTTTGTCAGCATTTCAGGTCCAGGTCCAGGGAAAGTCAAGGTTTTCCATCCCCATCCCGAGCCCTTCATCCAGACCAAAACACACCCAGGGTCCCAGCCTGGACCCCACATCCCCCAGGGACTTTAGAGCTCCCCAGGCCTCCAGGTTTGGGATTTTCCTCTGAGCAGACAGCCACACCTGCCTGATCCACTCTCAGTGGGTTCAGGGGCTGGGGGTCAGAGCCCAGCCTGCAGTGAGGGTGGGGAAGGTGTGCCCCTGGGAGGGCTGAATGTCTCTGCAGAGGGAAAGTCACCCCGAGACTGAAAACCAAATCAACAGCCCAGAGACCCAGCCAGGGAGTGGAGTAGGGCCAGGGCCAGAGGCTGGAGCATCCCCCAGCACCAGGGACACGGTGCCAGCACACTCCAGGCAGCCTGGAAAGCAGGAGAGGACCCACGGGAAGCATTTCTAATGCCCCTGGAGGTGGGGAAACTGAGGCACAACAGGCCTCAGGTGGGTTTGTGGCTCCTCAGCCCCTCCAACACATGGGCTGCAGTGGTGAGGAGGGGCTGGCCAGGCCCCCCCGGGCCCCAGGGAGGAAAGAGATGCCCTGGAGCACACGGAGTTCAAAGGCAGAGCCTGAAAACCTGGCTCTGCTGTCCCAGCCCGTGGTGCCACAGCCTCCAGCAGCCCTCCCCACACCTCTCTGGGGGTGCCCTGGGGCTGAGGCTGCTGGGGGGGCTGCCCTGGCCAGGGGCTCTGCCAGCACCCACAGGGACTGGCACCTTCCTGCAGCACCACAAGGGTGCAGTGGGTGCAGGGGAGAGGAGGGTTTTCCCACCTGGTGACATCCCAGGTGTGGCTTTGGGATCAGTTGGGGGCTGGCTGGACACCCTGGGTGCCAGGGAGGGCAGTGGGGTCACAGTGCTGAGACAGGGAAGGTGCCAATGCTTTCATCAGGTGGAGCCATGTGTGGGATCTCCTCCATCACCAAGTGCCCTGAGGAGAGCCTGGCACTGCCCCGCTTCTCCTGGGATCATCCCTGAGCTTGCAGGTGGTTCCTCTTCAGATTAAAAAACAAAACCAAACCAAACCAAACCAAAAAAACAAAAAAAAAAACCCCAAAAACCCAAACCAAACCAAACCAAACCAAACCAAAAACCCAAAAACAACCAAAAAAACCAAACCAAACCAAACCAAACCAAACCAAACCAAACCAAAAACCCAAAAACAACCAAAAAAACCAAACCAAACCAAACCAAACCAAACCAAACCCCCAAAAACAACCAAAAAACCCAAACCAAACCAAAAAACCAAAAAAACAACAACAAAAAACAAAACAACCCAAAAAAACAAGCCCCCCAAAAAACCCCCACCCAAAAACAAACAAAAAAGCCCCCCATAACAAACAAACAAACAAACAAAAGCCAAAAAGCAAACAAACAAAAAAAAACCCACCCCAGCTTGCAGCAAGAAGAAGCCTTCTGCTTTTTGGCTTTAGGTCAACTATCCAGCTTCCTCCAGATGCTCCTAAAACGATTTCATTGTTGAGCACCCTTAATTACAATTCCTAAATCACTGGATTTTGGTTTGGGACCCCAGACATGCCCAGAGTTCTGCTGTGTCTGTGTGTCCCTGCAGCAGGAGAGCACAGGCCAGGATGTCCCCAGCACTCCAATGCCTCCTCCTGCATTTGGCTGTAGGAATAACTCTCCTTGTAGCACAGATCTTGGGGTGCTGAGGGGTTCGTGGTAGGGGTTGCAGGGATTACACATAAATTCCCCAGCCACAGGCTCCTGCAGGAGTATCTTGGACTGGCTGTGACATTCCCCAGCACTGGAGTTGAGGTTGGGAGCCCATGGAAGGGCAGGGACTCACCAGGAAGAAACAAAACCAGAGCCCAGCCATTGCTGGAGCTGCAGAGGGAACAAGCAGCACATCCCAGTACCTCTCTGTCCCCCCTGTCCCTGAGAGGAGCCACCCAGCAGCTCTGGGGGTGGGGATGGCCCAGGCCAGCCCAAAGTGGATACTGAGATGTGTCTCAGAGACAGTTGTAAAGGTCTGCAAATACCCTAAAAATGTCCAAAACCTCTGCCAGGGTCCCTGCCTGTGCCAGACATTTTGGATTATTTGGAATAGTCTTTTTTTTTTGTTTGACATATTTTGCCTTAGGCTGGAAATCAAACTGACATTGCTGCTGAGCCACGGCTGCCACTGGCACAGAACAGCCCAAATCCCCCTCCTGGTGACAGGAGACCACAGGAGCAGCCCTGGAAGGTTTCATGTGTCACTGGCAAAGCCACTGAAAGCTTAAAGTCTTCAGTGGGTGGCTCAGCTCCATTTCAATAATGTCTTTCCGCTATCCCAAAGGAGGTAATTCCCCCTGATTTACCAAAGCCTTTTTCATGTGCCAGGGGACCGAGGCAGGAGCTGTTCCTAAAGGGCCCCTTGGCTTTTGGGGAACCCTCCTCAGCTTTGGCACCTTCTGCAAACATTTCAGGCCTCCCCAAAGTATTCAAGCAGAGAAAAACAAACTGTCCATGATATTTTTGAAGTGGAAGGTGTTTCTTGCATTTTGGGAGAACTGTCCTGCTTTGGCACCCAGCCCCAGAGCTGCCTCCAAGGGCTTTGCTCTCTGTAGCCGTGGGGAGTCCTGTGCCCATGGATGGAGGGGCTGCCATGGGCCTGTCCTGAGCTGCACCAGGCCCAGGGGGTTCCCAGAACAGGGGAAGGAGCAGGACATGGAGCAGCACATCCCAAAGGGATGAGAAACCTCTGCTCTGCCACAAAACGGGGGTGTCCTGGTGGGGCTGCTGCAATGGGGTGCAGATCAGTGGGGCAGATGAGCTGGGACAGGTCTGTGAGCCCCACTGGGAATATGGGGAATATTTGGGGTCTGGCCTGGGGCTGTGCTGCTTCCCAGGCCAGGCTGTGATGATTATCCAAATTCTGGCCCCCTTTCCATCTTGGGGCATCCCTCAGGTTTGGTGGGACTTGTTCACAGATGCAGCAGGTAAGGAAATTCCCCCCAGAGCTGCAGAAGGCATCAGCTCTTGAAGAACCATCCCAGGAGCTTCCACTGCACTGTCACCAATCCACAGAGCCAGTGGGACTGGTTGGATTCCTCTGGCAGCTCAGGAGGGGTGAGAGCTGCTGGGTGGTCTGCAGGTGAAACACCCACAGAGGAGATTTCATTGCCAGCTGACCCTGCAGCCTTGCAATCACCTGGTCTAGGGGCTGATCTCGCTGTCCCCTGCTCCCTGAGCTGTCCCACAGAAGGAAAACCTTCTCCCACACCGTGGTGAGTCTGTGGGGCATCATCTGGGCCGGTCCTGGGGGTCTCCTGTCACCCCCCAGTGCTGGACTCTGAGCATGGCAGTGAGGGGGATGGATGTGAGGATGAGTCCCAAAGGACACCAGAGGCTCAGCTGTCATTTCTAAGTCTGTCCTGGATACTCTGGGAGCTGTTTTCTCTGTGAATTCCATCGGGGTTGATGGAATGAGGATGGTGGCTGGGAGAGGGTGAGGACATTGGGGTGGGAAGGTTCCAGGAGAGGGGAAGAGATCCATTCAGATTCAAATCCATTTCTTCAGGGAGATTGGCTTCATGTGGGGCAGCTGAGCTGCTCACAGGAGTCAGGTACCTTTGGAGTCCCAAGAGCTCGAGGAGCCAGGGGTCAGTGGGCAGCTCTGGCAGCCCCTGCCAGGGGTGTGGGGCTGATGCACCAACACTGCCCAGGGGCTGGAAGGTGCAGAGGGGGAAATGCCCCATCCCTCTAAACACCTGGGGGGCCACTTAGAAGAGACTAAACACGGGTGACCTGCAGGTCACAGGGACATTCAGGGACAAGCAGCTGTCCCTGGGGACCTGGTCCTGGCTGGATCTGACCTCCCCACACAGCCCTCTGGGAATTTTCTGCTGGCATCCATCCCCTTGGTGGCAGCCCATGGGGAACCTTCCCCTTCAGCCAGTGGCTCCCAGTAACAGGGGGATATTTGACTTGCAGCAGCAGCACATGGACAGTCACAGAATCACAGAATAATCTGACTTGGAAGGGACCCACAAGGATCATTGAGTCCAGCTCTTCAATGAACGAGGATCAAACCCATGACCTGGCTGTTATCAGCACCCAGCTCTGAGCAGTGGAGCCAATCCCAGATATATTTTTATTATTTTGCTCTGAATTTGCTCTCGGCACTGCTCCACCCTGTAGATTTCCAGCCTGATCCTTCCCACCCCCAGCAGCTCAGAGAGGTGTCCGAGGCCCAGGTGGCACCTGGTGAAACAACAGCTGCCCGTGGTTTGTGAGCCAGGGATGGGGATGGGGGCTCAGAATGTCCCCTCTGTCACCAGGGGAGGAGGGATGGGACATCCCTGCCAGCCCCTCTGTGCTGTCCCATGGCAGAGCCGCGCCTTTGAAACCCACGGGAAAACCCCAAATCTGGGGGTCCCGCTGCCCCACTCCTCTCCTGCCCTTTCCTCCTCCTCACTCCGGGTCCAGCAGAGGATGAAACCCGAGACAGGAGCAAATGGCATCCGGAGCAGCCCCCGCCCCATCCCCGGAGCTGCGGGAATGCAGCGCCTTTGTCACGGGCTAATTTTGGCTCCTCTGTGCTCCCAAAACAATCCCAAGGCATCCGGGAGGAAAGATGCTGGAGGCCTGGCCCCGCGGGCACTTTTCCTTATAAAGGTCTAACGGGGCTGCTGGGAGCCTCCTCCTCCTCCTCCTGCTCGGGGCTGAGAGCGGATCCTCTTCTCGCCGGGGTCCCGGGGGTCGCAGGGGGATCCTCCCCTCCCACTGGGATTTGCTTGGTGCAATTCACGCCAGGACCAGCAGCTCCTGTCGGTGTCCGGGCAGGGGAAGGAGCTGGGAGGGCTCTGCAGGATGGGGGTGTCTGTGCTCCCCACCATGAGAGCTGCCCCACTCCTGCAGCTGTGTGTCCCTCCCGGCCATAAAACCCCCAGGATTAATGTGTGTTCTCCCTGCTGGGCCCCATCTTGGGAATTGTTTGCTCCTAAATTTGTCCCTAAAAATATCCTGGGGAACAGGTGTTGCCTGCCCTGCAGTGCTGGTCACACAAAGGACACTGAGCAAGGGGCTCTGTGGGGAGCAGTGGGGACAGAGCAGCTTTTTCACTGCTTTTCATGGGGAAAACCTCAGGGCCTGGGAGGGGCTGGCAGCTGCCTGAGCACCACAAGCTGTGCTGGGTGAGGGGGGCTGCTCCTTCTCCTTAAAGAGGGGACTGTGCCCTCCTTGGTCCCCACCCCACATGGCCTGAAGTGTGACTCCACATTTGCTGCTCTGCACCATCAGCCCTCAGCAGTGTGGCCTGGCCTGGTTCACTCTCTGCCTCTGGTGGCTCTGGTGGCTCTGGTGGCTCTGGTGGCTCTGGTGGCTCCCAGGAGTCCCCTTGGCCAGCGCTGCCCTGTGTGTGCCCCATCGTGCAGGGCTCAGCAGCTCCAAGGCTGTTCACACCCCCTCCCCTGCCTTTTCCAGCATCTCTGGAGCTCTGTCACCCTGGACAAACGCAAGGCAGAGGCGCCAGGAGGATCCACCCCATCCCCACGGCATCACTGCTCAGCCTGAGCCTGTTTGTGTGTCCCCAACAAGCCACGTGTGAGCAGCTGCTGGCAGAGCTGGGGGTCCCTTCCAGTGCCCAAAGGGGCTCCAGGAGAGCTGGGGAGGGACTTTGGACAAGTGGCTGGAGGGACAGGACACGGGGAATGGCTTCCCACTGCCAGAGGGCAGGGATGGATGGGATAGTGGGGAGAAATTCTTCCCTGTGAAAATGGCAAGGCCTGGCACAGGCTGCCCAGGACTGCCCCATCCCTGGCAGTGCCCAAGGCCAGGCTGGACAGGGCTTGGAGCAGCCTGGGACAGTGGAAGGTGTCCCTGGCAGGGCAGGGGTGGGACTGGGTGATCTTTAAGGTCTCTTCCCACCCAAACCAGTGGGGGATGATTCCCATGCAAACCACCCTGGGATTCCCTGAACCAAGGGGGGTTTGTGGGTGCCCTGGGCCAGGAGCGCAGTGACACACGGGTGACCTGTGTGTGTCCCTGTGCTCCAGGCAGTGCCCCAGGTGTGAGCAGCAGTCCCAGCACTCCCGGGGCTTGCAGCAGATGCCTGCAGAGGAGGGGATTTGTGCTATTTTTACTGACCACTTGCAGGCAGGGCTGGGATTCAATACCCCCCTGAGCCACAGCCCCGGCAGAGCGCGGCTGTCCCAGGGCCAGGCATCACCTCCCTCCTGCACAGCCAGGTAAGGCACTGCCACTGCCCTGTGTCCCCCGGGGGTGCTGCTGGTGACAGGGACACGAGACCCCCAGCAACTGCATGGGACAGAGAGCAACCCCCAGCACGTGAATTTGCCTGAATTTCTCCCCCTCTCTGAGGCTGATCAGACATTTCCTCTGCTCTTGGAGAGAGAATTGGTGAGGCTGCAATGGGGACAAAGACTTTGGAGCTGATATTTGCCTGTTTTTTTCCAAAATGTGGCAAACAGGACTGTTTGGGGAGCACTTGGCCGAGTGTTCCAGCCTGCTTCACTGGTGGGAGGTTCAGAGTGTGGAGCTGTGGTCACTGGGAGAGCACTTGTGCTTTGTCTCCAGCCTCCTGGGAGGGGGGAGGATATCAGAATTCACTATATTTGGGGTTATGGGATTATTTATTTTAAGGATTTCCATGATCCAGTGGGTCAATAGGCTTTATAAGCTTTTCACAGCTGAGTCAGTGCAAACAGTGCAGAATTAGTTTATCCAGACCCTGTAATCCCCACCAGGGAGTGAAGCCTTTCATGGATGCTCCAGATCCAGCTGGAGTCCCAAAGTCCTGGCACTGGGGATTGCTGGGGATGTCTCACTGGCACAGCTGAGTCCCTGCTGTTCTTTGGGAAGCCAATTTAGGACTGTTTGGCCCTAAAATATGACTGACCTTGGTAGAGGTCGTGAGCTCGAGGTGTGGTGTGGATCCCACCCCAAGGAATGCCGGGCTCTGGTCCAGCAGGGGACAATGGGAATGCTGAGAGCTGTGCCCAGCCCTCATCAGCTCCAGGGAGAGAAAGGCTCCTCTGCCACCCCTGAAATAAACTGGGGGTTTAATAAGCTGGGACTCAGCCTGCTTAAGGCACCAGTGCTGCCTGGTGTCCTCTGGGATGTTTGTCACAGCACCAAAAACCTCCACAAAGGCAGGAAAATGAATCTGTCTAATGTGGTTTGAGGACAAAGAAATTCCTGCTCTTGGGATTTTTCCTTGTAAATCCAGGGATCTGGACTGGGAGGCTCTGGAGGAGAAGATTTCTGCTGGGATTTTATTACATCCCCTCCTCCCTCCCCCCAAATTCCGTTTACTCAGGACATGTCTCTGTCTGAGCTGTGGGGGAATGGGGAGGGAACAGGGACAAGGGAGAGAGCCAGGAGGTGCCCTGAGATTTGCTTGGCACAGGCTCCACACAAACCTGGGAGCAACTGTTTGAGACCAGATTTTCATCTCCCCCAGCATCAATCTTTTGGGTCTAAAGCAATTTCCAAATTTTGGCAGATGCAAAAGGATCAAGGCAAAAAAAATCCCAGTTTGTCCATTTCACTCCTAAAAAAAAGAACTAAAGCCATGCCTGAAAAATGCTGTTTGAGGGGGAAAAAATAAATTTCAAAGGACTGGAATTTCACCCCACATTTTTCTGCTGCTTGGGCTCACAGGGTGCCCCGGCTGCTCAGCACAGGAGGGGTCAGGGGGGTCAGAGCAGGGCCAGGGGAGCAGAGTGGGCTGGAGCAGCCACCAGGGCTTGGGATCACCAAGCAAATGTAAAATGGGAAACCACGAGTGTTTCACCTGGAATGTGGCTGCTGAAGGAACCTGCTCAGCTGTGGGCTCTGGCTCAGAGCATCCCAGAATGGTTTGGGTTGGAAGGGACCTTAAAGCCCATCCAGTCCCACCCCTGCCCTGCCAGGGACACTTCCACTATCCCAAGTTGTTCCAAGCCCTGTCCAGCCTGGCCTTGGGCACTTCCAGGCATGGGGCAGCCACAGCTGCTCTGGGACCCTGTGCCAGGGCTTCACAGCCAAGAATTTCTCCCCACTATCCCATCCAACCCTGCCCTCTGGCAGTGGGAATCCATTCCCTTTGTCCTGTCTCTCCATCCTTTGTCCCATAGCTCCTCTCCTGCTCTCTTGGAGCCCCTTTAGGCTGGAAGGGGCTCTCGGGTGTCCCTGGATCCTCCTCCAGGCTGGACATCCCTCTCAGCGTGGCTCCCGAGCAGAGGGGTTGCCCTTTGCTCTGGCACTCCCGGGATGGGTTTTGGTGTGCAGGACAGGACTCCCTGAGCCGACACAGGGAGGGAACCCCCGAGGCAGCTCCGTTTCTCCCGAGGTTTCCAGCGTCCGTCCCTTGCCCCGAGCCGGGATGAACACCGAGCAGCGGGAGAACAGCTCGGTGCTTGGGAAAGGCCCCGAGGTGCAGGAGTGGGAGCCCTGCAGGGCCGGCTGCAGCTTGCCCGAGACGCTGGCAGGTTCTCCCGGAGCCCGGCGGCTTTTCCCGTGTTCCCCGGGGGATGGAGAGCCTGCGGAGCCGCTTCCCCCCTCCGACAGCGCGGGGCAGCAGCGCTCCTCGGCATCGCCTCCTGGCCCTGGGAGCATCTGGGGCTGAGCCTTCCCTTCAGCTTCTCTCCCTTTCTCCGGCAGGGAACAGCGCACGCCGCGATGCCAGAGCCGTGAGTAGCTGCACCCACAAAGCCTCCCCGGGGAGGGGACCCTGCCCTGCCTCAGGCTGCTCTGCCATTCCCCCTGCAAAAATCCTCCTTAAATGCAAATTGTTCGCCCTTTCAGTGTCCCAGTTCAAACCTCGGGGCTTTCCTAGATCCCAAAATTCGGATGGGTGGGGAGGGGGCGACACCTCTGGATTTGCTCTCTGTAGGCACATTGTACAAACACAACACATCCCCTGGAGAACAGAGCAGGGAGAAACTCCCTGCAGAGCTTTCCTGGAGCATGGCATGGGGACGTGCCAGCTGCAGTGGCACTGGGGGAATGAGGGTGTCTGAACCGCAGGATTGGCACGATGGGCACGGTGCCAGCTCACCTGTCACACCTGAGGGACATTTTGGCTTTCTTAGCTGTGGCCCTGAGCTCCCCCCGCATTTCCAGAGGGCAGCTCCACCTCAGACCTGGCTCACGGGCTGGTGCCAGCTATGAGATACAGAAATAAGGAACCGACTGCAACCACACGAGATACTTTCCTTGACTGTCCCCTCTTTTTTACTCTCATTCCTTGATGCCCTGTTCTCTTTTGTTTTTTTCTGCTCCTCCCTGGCTGCTCACCTGCCTGCAGGGAGGTAAGTGCCTTTCCCTTTGGGAGAGACCCGGTGCTGCTCTGCATTTGCTGGGTGTTTGTTTTCAAAGGGTGTTTTCTTTCCCTCCCCTTTCCCCTAGAGAAAATCCAAGATCACAGCCTCACGAAAACTCTTGTTGAAGGTGAGTCCCGAGGGCTGGAAACTCCCTGGGCTTTGTGTTGCTGGGGGAAAGGAGCCAGGTCGGAGCTGTGGTCGGTGGGACAGGGATGAGGAACAGCTCAAGGACGGGCTGTGGGGAGCAGCTCCCACCCCACCTTTCTCTTCTCATTCATGTGGGATTTGTGGTGCAAACAAACCTCCCCTTCACTGGGGTGGGGAGAGACCCCCACACCTCCAGCTCTGAAGCCTCAGCCCGTTTGTGCTCCAGCACAATCCTGGGAGCTCCCCGGGCTCCGGCTTGGGATAAACACGGCCTGTGCCAGCAGAGGCAGCGGGACCACGGCCCCCGGAGCCCCCGGAGCCCCCAGAGCCCCCCAAACCCCCCCTGAGCCCCCACATCCCCACATCCCCCACATCCCTCACAGCCCCACAGCCCCACAGCCCCACATCCCCCACATCCCCACATCCCCACATCCCCACATCCCCACATCCCCACAGCCCCACAGCCTCACAGCCCCACATCCCCACATCCCCACATCCCCACAGCCCCACAGCCTCACAGCCCCACAGCCCCACATCCCCACATCCCCACATCCCCACAGCCCCACAGCCCCACAGCCCCACATCTCCCACATCCCCACATCCCCACATCCCCACAGCCCCACAGCCTCACAGCCCCACAGCCCCCACAGCCCCACATCTCCCACAGCCCCACATCTCCCACATCCCCACATCCCCACAGCCCCACATCCCCACAGCCCCACATCCCCCACATCCCCACATCCCCACATCCCCACAGCCCCACATCCCCACATCCCCACATCCCCCACATCCCCACAGCCCCACAGCCCCACAGCCCCACATCCCCACATCCCCCACAGCCCCACATCCCCACATCCCCCACAGCCCCACAGCCCCACAGCCCCACATCCCCACAGCCCCACATCCCCACATCCCCACAGCCCCACATCCCCCACATCCCCACATCCCCACAGCCCCACATCCCCACAGCCCCACATCCCCACATCCCCACAGCCCCCACATCCCCACAGCCCCACATCCCCACAGCCCCACATCTCCCACATCCCCACAGCCCCACAGCCCCACATCCCCACAGCCCCACATCCCCCACATCCCCACATCCCCACAGCCCCACATCCCCACAGCCCCAGGGCCCGGCCCTGCCCACCCCAGGCCCCCACTCCAAAGCCGTGGGGAGGCTTTGATGTGTTTGGGGTCAGCAGGGAGGGGGTTGTGGGGAGGCTTTGATGTGTTTGGGGTCAGCAGGGAGGGGGCTGGCACACGGTGTGATAGCTTCTCCCATCCTACAGATGTGGTGTGAGTGGCTCAGGGGGAAGCAGGGGCCTGCTCAATTCACACATCTGCCATTTCTCTGTGCTCCCAGAGTTTGATGCTGGCCAAAGCCAAGGAGGAGTGGGATCAGGAGATTGTGGACAAGCAGGCAGAGAAGGAGAGGTACCTGTCTGAGCGGGTGACTCCTCTGCACACCAGTGGGCTCTCCTTGAGCCAGCTCCAGGTACTCCTCAGGCTGGAGGGTGAATCCAGCTCCCTGGGAGCGTGCAGGGGCCTGGCTCACTGCTCTCCTGCTTCCTTGGCCCCCAGGACCTGTGCAGGGAGCTGCACGAGAAGGTGGAAATCGTGGATGAGGAGAGATACGACATTGAAGCAAAATGCAACCATAACACCCGGGAGGTAGGAGGGAGGATGGGCTCGTTCCTTCTGGAAACTCCCTCCCAGTGGCAGCTCTGGCCTGGATGTGCCATGGACCAGGCTGAGCTGGGATGTGGGACAGGCACCAGGGTTATCTCAGGGCTGGTGTTTGCTCGGCAAGGCACCGCTCAGAGCAAGGTTTGTTCCTGTCCAAGGGAACTCAGACTGTCCTCGGGGTCCACAGAGAGGTTCCTTGCTCTCCTGGTCACCCCTGTGGGTCTGAGAGCTTCCTGTGGTTCAGCTGCCACCTGAGCAGGGTGGGTGCAGCCCATGGCCCGGCTCTGAGCACGGGTGGGCATTGGTGGAGAGGTGCAGACCCCGCTGGGCTCAGTGCTGGTAGAGCCTACAGCTTCCCACAGGGGCTCTTTCTGCAAGGCAGCCAAGCAGTGACCTCCCACTCCTCCTTCTCCCCTGCCCCTGCAGATCAAAGATCTGAAAATCAAAGTTCTTGATCTCCGAGGGAAGTTCAAGCGCCCTCCCCTGCGCCGGGTTCGTGTCTCGGCCGATGCCATGCTCAGGGCTCTGCTGGGCTCCAAGCACAAGGTGTCCATGGATCTCAGGGCCAACCTGAAGTCTGTCAAGAAGGAGGACACGGAGAAGGTGGGTGACTCCTCTGGAGGCTGGAGATGGATACACTTCCTAGGGGTGCCCTTGTCCTTCTCCAGGGTACCCTGTGTTCACCCCTTCTCAGCTTGGGAAGAGACTCGTGAGGCCATTCCCACTGTGGGATGCTGTGGGACCATGTAGGACCAGTTTGACTGGGCCAGGCACCTGGTGGATGGAAATGTGAGATTTAGGGCCATGTTTGTGGTGTTCTTCCCTCCCAGGGTGTGTGGGGGTCTCTCACCCGGGCCCCCTTGGCACCACTGCTGAGCTGCACATGCAGAGTCTGATCTTTGATCTTGGAGGGAACCAGGAGAGCTCCTGTTGGGCACAATCACACCCAGGAAATTCCCAGGGAACTCCCAGACCCAGATTAGATAAGACAGAGAGCCCAGTTGGCCTGAGATAAGTGGCCCAGTTCCCACCAGCTTGGCAGAGGTGTGAGAAGGGAAAGTCTCGATGCCAGCGATGCCCAAACCTGCCTGGGGTGTGCAGCTGCCCCAGCACCAGGAGCTGTGGGATCCAGGCACAGCTGGGGATCCCCTCTCTCCAGAGGAGTTTCACCAGCTCATTCCATTTTAGCAGACTGAATGAGAATTGGATGAGCAGAATTGGATGAGAATCTCAATTTTCAGCTGTTTTTCCTTTCTCCCCCCATTGTGGCACTCTTCCATCCCTTTGGGCAGAAAACTGTGCTTACAGCCCTGGGCACCAGGTGGAGAATGGGTCTGGGTTTGTTCTAGATGTGGTGAGATGGTGTTGGGGCACAGCTTGTAATTTATGAATGCTGGGGGGTGGCAGAGCAGACTCCCAGAGCTGCTCTCACCTCCCCTGTCTGCTCTGGAAGTGTCTGCCAGGCTCCCAGTGACACACCAACAACCCCAGTCCCTGCCAAAGGCTCAAGAAGGCGGAGGTAGAGGGCAATGCAGGAAGTGTTTTTTTACTTCTGTAAAAACCTTTGTCCCCCCTGTGCTGGTGTAAACCCAAAGTTCCATGTGGTTTCTTCCTCTTAAAGAAATATTTTTGGGATTATTGAGCCTTCTGGTGCACGATTGCAGCTCGGCCAGGCTTTGAGGAGGGGAATGTCCACACGGATCCAGATCTCCCTGTGGAGATCAGGCCGCTGTTTGCCACCTCCTCAGCCAGCTCCTCTGCAGGGACACGTGGCAGAGGGACAGGGGCTTGGCAAGGGGCAGCTGTGTCCCCCAGCTGAGGGCTCTGTGCAGGGGGACAGACGGGGCAGGGCTGCCACGGCCTCATCCCTGTTCCCCCTGCAGGAGCGCCCTGTAGAAGTGGGCGACTGGCGCAAGAACGTGGAAGCCATGTCGGGGATGGAGGGGAGGAAGAAGATGTTCGACGCTGCCAAATCCCCCACGGGGCAGTGAGAGGTAGGGCTGGCTCCTGATCCCCCTGTGCTCCCTCAGCCTCCTGGGCTGTGCTTGGAGAGATGCAGAAATGCCCCCACTCCCTACAGGAAAAGGCAAGCCATCCCCATGTCCCACCCCAAAGCTGGCTGGGGGTCTGTCCCACACCTCCCTGCCATGGGGTCCCTGCCAGACCCTCTCCTCCTCTTGTGGGTGCTCCCCTCTGGGTGTGCTGCCCGTGCTGCCCTCACCCCACCTGGCACCCACCCGGCACCACCCTCAGGTGCTGGCAGCAGCCAAAGCCCCCCCTCTGCCCCTCTGCTGTTTCTTTCCCACAGGAACACTGGGAAGAAGACTGTCCCCATCCCTGCTGCCAGCCTGCCCTCGCTGCTCCTCTGTCCCTTTGTGCCCTTCCCTCAACTCCCACTGAGCTGAAACACAAGGACGACGGTGTGGGAAGGAGACCTGAGCTTCTTCCTTCCCTCAGCCCTGCTCCTGCACAGCGTCCCCCCATCATCAGCCCAAGGGCCACTGGCCTCTCATCCCCTCCCAGCCCTGCAGAGACACCCCAGGGGCAGCTGCTGCTCCCCCATGCCCTGCTTGGCCCCAGATGTGTCACCCTGAGATGTCCCTGTGCAGCCACGCCTGAATTAAAGGACCTGGGCCGAGGTTGTGTGGGCTCCTCGCTGGGGGGACTCTGCCCAGGGCCAGGGCCAGCTCACCCTGCAGTGTCCCCAGACACTCACACACCTCACCCCGGGGTCACACAGGCTGAGGGCTCATCCCTTCCAGCCCCAGGCTGCTCATGTCCCACCAATCCTGCTGAGCCCCCTGGCCCCGTTCAGGGCCACCCTTGCTGGGTCTCAGGGGTGCAGCAGCTTCCCAACCACCAGGCTGGGTGAAGAGAGCTGCCTTTTCTCCAAGCCTCACTTCTGCTTTGGTTTTGGAAAAGCCTTCAGAGCTCCAGACACCAACTCCCTCACCAGCTGCCCACCACAAACTGGGGCTGTGGCAATTGGGGCAGCCCCATTTCCAGGCTTCATTCCAGGGATGAATCCATATTTCAGGCCAAACATCCCAAGCTTCCCCCCCGGCCCAACCATTTCCTGTGTCACAATCCCCCAAACTGCAGCTGGGAATGTGTCATCTCATTCTGGAGCAGGGCTGGAGGGGTGAATTAGTGACAATTCAAAGTGCGTGGGGTTTCCTGGCTGGGGGCACTGCAGGACATGCTCAGCCCACACACATAGAGCATGCTCTTGGTAGATGCAGCAGTGCCTTGTCTGTGTTCCCAGGGTGTCCAGAGGAACTGCAGCATTCACAGGTTCAACCCCACACCACACTGGGCTGTGTTGCAGCACCCCACATCCCTTTGGATTGAGCCTGTAAAGTGCAGAAAATGCAATAAACTGGGAGCAAAGGGCAGGTCCCAGACAGGGCTGGAAGGAAACACCATTAAAAAGTGTGCAGGCTCCAAAGGAGATCAACATTCCCAGGAAAACACTGCATTCCCTAAAGAAAGGGATGGGAAAGGATGGCTCCATGCAGATGGCTCCTGCAGAACTTGCCCCAGCAGACTCATGTCTGGCAGCAGGAGCGAGGGAGAGGCTTCAGGAAGAGGGTTTGGGTTTGTCTCCAGTACAGCTGAACTCCTCTGGCATCACATCCCTTCCTTTGGCCAATTCAGGGATACTGAGCCAAGCTGCTCACTGTCCCTGGGCACAGAGTGAGGGAGGAGAACACTGGGGACACTTCTCTGGCCTGGCCACCAGCACCCTGCAGCTCCTTCATGGAGGATTCAAAATTCATATGCAAACTCTTCCCCAAACCACAGATGGACCAGAGGAGGCTGCCACTGGAAATCTGCTCCCTTGGCTCAGTTTTTGGGATGCTCAGTCCTTGTCCTTCCACCTGACCCTCCATCCCCTCAGCATCCTCCTGCAGGACTGGGGCAGTTGCATGGCACATAGAGCCTTTCCCACCCATTTTTTATCTTTTCAAGCTTAATTTGGCCACGCAGCTGCAGCCTGGCAGGTGCCAGGACTCCCCTGTCCTCATTCCAGCCCCCAGGACACGCTCCAGGCAGGCCCAGCCCTGGGAAGTGTCTCTGTCCTGGACAGCGCTGGTGACAGCTCCCAGAGGTGACCAGGGATGGTTTGTGATGAGAGCCCAGGCTCTGCCATGCCTGCCCCACACTGCAGGCAGAAGGTTTGGGGGAGAAGCAGCTCACCCTCCAAGCTCAGGGCCCAGGTGGGAGCAGTGCCCAGGTCTGAGATCCTGGGATCTCTCCGGGAATCCCCAGAGGGAACTCACACAGATCCTGGCAGAGGAAGAAAGATGTGCAGGGAAAGTTAATAACTGTGACCTGACCAACTGGTAGAGCTGGAAAATGCAAGAGAGGTTTCATGGAAACAAAGCCTTCTTCAGGCCTGGAACAGAAGCAGAAAATGGCACGGCAGGGGCTGAGAACAGTTCTCCAGCTTAGTGCAATTATGCTAATTTGGTAATTAAAAAAAAAGGGTGGAGTTTGTGGGGTGGGGAGGGATGGAAGGGAGATGAAAGGCCATGAGGGGTGCTGTTCACCAGGCCCTGCTCAATGCTGGCCACTCAGGCTGTCCCTGTGGCTGTCCCTGTGGCTGTCCCTGTCCCCAGCCTACCCTCAGATCCTGCTCACCCAAAACTGCTGCAGAGCCAAAGCTAGGGGATCCCCAGGGTGATTCTGCAGCCCCAAAAGCAGCCAGGTGTGCTCAGCAAGGTCCCAGGGCCCATATGCCCTTGTCATGGCTACAGGTGGCTTTGTGGGACAGCCCTGTGTTTTTGAGGGGGGAGAGAAAAACCCACACCCACAACTTTTCCCACCAGCTTCCCTTCTTTTTCAAGGTAGAATGTTCCCCAGTCACTGGGTCCCATTTTCATCCCTCTCTGGTGGAAAATCACACTAGCTGACATGTGAAAACAAAGCTTCACAGATTTCAGATTTATTAGGAACACAGCAGAAGTGCAGGGCTGGGGGGGAAGAGCTCTTTCAGTGGGACTGACTCTCCAGGGGAAGATGCAACAGTCAGCTCTGAGCTCTCCTGGTTGGATCAGGAGCTGGGATCCAAGTTTTCCTCTCTGTCCCTGCTCTGGAGCTGCTCCTGTGGCCCTGGAGCAGCTGGGATCCCAGCTCTCCCCAAGGCAAAGGGGAAGGCTGAGCCTTTCACCTGGCTCTCCTCACCCCACAGCTCTGCAGTCCCACGGGTGTTTCCCTCCCAGGTGACAACAACCTCATTCTGTGCTCACTGAATTACAAAGGAACCCTCCAGTACATTTTTACTGAAAATTCAGCCCCAGTGGGGGACTCACAAGGCCAAGCTGAGGGAGAGACACTGATGCTGGAGGAGTCACTGGGACTCTTTCTAGGGGAACTGGAGCTTGGCCCTGTCTCCTTGAGCAGAGCAGAGCCCAGGCCTCACTGTCCTGCAGTCTGCTCCACTGCAGCCCCCAAAAGAAAGCAAAGAAAAGCACTAGGATCTTAAAACTACTCAAATTAAATTGGACAGTAGGAAAAATCATATCATCAGGACACAGACATCCGAAAACATCCTTCCTTGTTGGTTGAAACGTGGTCCCTTCCAAGTCAGAGTGGCTGTGTGACCAGTGGTGCTCAGAGACACCTGAACTGTGCCCAAATATTTCCCTGAATGTTTGCAGCTCCTCTGGAGGCTGGAGCTGCCAGGGGAGGATGGAGAAAGGCCAATGGTGAGGTTCATTCCATGGCCTCTGCAGATGGCTGCAGGTGAAGGTGAAACATCACCCTGGGACCCCTGAGGGCTCTGCTGCAGGATCAGCCCCCACAGCAGGGCCATGGCACAACCCCCTGTCACCCCTGTGGCTGGTCACAGCGGGTCCTGTGTCCCCTGTGTCCTGTGTCCTGTGTCCCCTGTGTCCCCTGTGTGTCCTGTGTGTCCTGTGTGTCCTGTGTGTCCTGTGTGTCCTGTGTCCTGTGTCCCCTGTGTCCCCTGTGTGTCCTGTGTGTCCTGTGTGTCCTGTGTCCTGTGTGTCCTGTGTCCTGTGTCCCCTGTGTCCTGTGTCCTGTGTGTCCTGTGTGTCCTGTGTCCTGTGTGTCCTGTGTGTCCTGTGTGTCCTGTGTGTCCTGTGTCCCCTGTGTCCTGTGTGTCCCTGTGTGTCCTGTGTGTCCTGTGTCCTGTGTGTCCTGTGTCCCCTGTGTCCTGTGTGTCCTGTGTCCCCTGTGTGTCCTGTGTCCCCTGTGTGTCCTGTGTGTCCTGTGTGTCCTGTGTGTCCTGTGTGTCCTGTGTCCTGTGTGTCCTGTGTGTCCTGTGTGTCCTGTGTGTCCTGTGTCCTGTGTGTCCTGTGTGTCCTGTGTGTCCTGTGTGTCCTGTGTGTCCTGTGTGTCCTGTGTGTCCTGTGTCCTGTGTGTCCTGTGTCCTGTGTGTCCTGTGTGTCCTGTGTGTCCTGTGTGTCCTGTGTGTCCTGTGTGTCCTGTGTGTCCTGTGTCCCCTGTGTGTCCTGTGTGTCCTGTGTGTCCTGTGTGTCCTGTGTGTCCTGTGTCCTGTGTGTCCTGTGTCCTGTGTGTCCTGTGTGTCCCTGTGTGTCCTGTGTGTCCTGTGTGTCCTGTGTGTCCTGTGTCCTGTGTGTCCTGTGTCCTGTGTGTCCTGTGTGTCCTGTGTGTCCTGTGTGTCCTGTGTGTCCCCTGTGTGTCCTGTGTCCCCTGTGTCCCCTGTGTGTCCTGTGTGTCCTGTGTGTCCTGTGTGTCCTGTGTGTCCTGTGTGTCCTGTGTGTCCTGTGTGTCCTGTGTGTCCTGTGTGTCCTGTGTGTCCTGTGTGTCCTGTGTGTCCTGTGTGTCCTGTGTCCCCTGTGTGTCCTGTGTGTCCTGTGTGTCCTGTGTCCCCTGTGTGTCCTGTGTGTCCTGTGTGTCCTGTGTGTCCTGTGTGTCCTGTGTCCCCTGTGTGTCCTGTGTGTCCTGTGTGTCCTGTGTGTCCTGTGTGTCCTGTGTCCTGTGTGTCCTGTGTGTCCTGTGTGCCCTGTGTGTCCTGTGTGTCCTGTGTGTCCTGTGTGTCCTGTGTCCTGTGTGTCCTGTGTCCCCTGTGTGTCCTGTGTGTCCTGTGTCCTGTGTCCTGTGTCCCCTGTGTCCCCTGTGTCCCCTGTGTGTCCTGTGTGTCCTGTGTGTCCTGTGTGTCCTGTGTGTCCTGTGTCCCCTGTGTGTCCTGTGTGTCCTGTGTGTCCTGTGTGTCCTGTGTGTCCTGTGTGTCCCCTGTGTGTCCTGTGTGTCCTGTGTGTCCTGTGTGTCCCTGTGTGTCCTGTGTGTCCTGTGTCCTGTGTGTCCTGTGTGTCCTGTGTCCTGTGTCCCCTGTGTCCCCTGTGTCCCCTGTGTGTCCTGTGTGTCCTGTGTGTCCTGTGTCCTGTGTGTCCTGTGTGTCCTGTGTGTCCTGTGTCCTGTGTGTCCTGTGTGTCCTGTGTCCCCTGTGTGTCCTGTGTGTCCTGTGTCCCTGTGTGTCCTGTGTGTCCTGTGTCCTGTGTCCTGTGTCCCTGTGTGTCCTGTGTGTCCTGTGTGTCCTGTGTCCTGTGTCCCCTGTGTGTCCTGTGTGTCCTGTGTGTCCTGTGTGTCCTGTGTCCTGTGTGTCCTGTGTCCCCTGTGTCCCCTGTGTGTCCTGTGTGTCCTGTGTCCCCTGTGTCCTGTGTGTCCCTGTGTGTCCTGTGTGTCCTGTGTCCTGTGTGTCCTGTGTGTCCTGTGTCCTGTGTCCCCTGTGTCCCCTGTGTGTCCTGTGTGTCCTGTGTGTCCTGTGTGTCCTGTGTCCCCTGTGTCCCCTGTGTGTCCTGTGTGTCCTGTGTGTCCTGTGTCCCCTGTGTCCCCTGTGTGTCCTGTGTGTCCTGTGTGTCCTGTGTGTCCTGTGTCCCGTGTGTCCTGTGTGTCCTGTGTGTCCTGTGTGTCCTGTGTCCCCTGTGTCCTGTGTGTCCTGTGTGTCCTGTGTGTCCTGTGTGTCCTGTGTGTCCTGTGTCCCCTGTGTGTCCTGTGTCCCCTGTGTGTCCTGTGTCCCCTGTGTCCCCTGTGTGTCCTGTGTGTCCTGTGTCCTGTGTCCCCTGTGTGTCCTGTGTGTCCTGTGTGTCCTGTGTCCCCTGTGTGTCCTGTGTGTCCTGTGTCCCCTGTGTCCCCTGTGTGTCCTGTGTGTCCTGTGTGTCCTGTGTGTCCTGTGTGTCCTGTGTCCTGTGTGTCCCTGTGTGTCCTGTGTGTCCCTGTGTGTCCTGTGTCCTGTGTGTCCCTGTGTGTCCTGTGTCCCCTGTGTGTCCTGTGTGTCCTGTGTGTCCTGTGTGTCCTGTGTCCCCTGTGTGTCCTGTGTGTCCTGTGTGTCCTGTGTGTCCTGTGTCCCCTGTGTCCCCTGTGTGTCCTGTGTGTCCTGTGTGTCCTGTGTCCCCTGTGTCCCCTGTGTGTCCTGTGTGTCCTGTGTCCTGTGTCCCCTGTGTGTCCTGTGTGTCCTGTGTGTCCTGTGTGTCCTGTGTCCTGTGTCCCCTGTGTGTCCTGTGTGTCCTGTGTGTCCTGTGTGTCCTGTGTGTCCCGTGTGTCCTGTGTGTCCTGTGTGTCCTGTGTCCTGTGTCCCCTGTGTCCCCTGTGTGTCCTGTGTCCCCTGTGTGTCCTGTGTGTCCTGTGTCCTGTGTCCCCTGTGTGTCCTGTGTGTCCTGTGTGTCCTGTGTGTCCTGTGTGTCCTGTGTGTCCTGTGTGTCCTGTGTGCCCTGTGTGTCCTGTGTGTCCTGTGTCCCCTGTGTGTCCTGTGTGTCCTGTGTGTCCTGTGTGTCCTGTGTCCTGTGTGTCCTGTGTCCTGTGTCCTGTGTCCCCTGTGTGTCCTGTGTGTCCTGTGTCCCCTGTGTGTCCTGTGTGTCCTGTGTGTCCTGTGTGTCCTGTGTGTCCTGTGTCCCCTGTGTGTCCTGTGTCCCCTGTGTGTCCCCTGTGTGTCCTGTGTGTCCTGTGTGTCCTGTGTCCCCTGTGTCCCCTGTGTGTCCTGTGTCCCCTGTGTGTCCTGTGTCCCCTGTGTGTCCTGTGTGTCCTGTGTCCCCTGTGTGTCCTGTGTGTCCTGTGTGTCCTGTGTGTCCTGTGTGTCCTGTGTGTCCTGTGTGTCCCCTGTGTGTCCTGTGTCCCCTGTGTGTCCTGTGTGTCCTGTGTGTCCTGTGTGTCCTGTGTCCTGTGTCCCCTGTGTGTCCTGTGTCCCCTGTGTGTCCTGTGTGCCCTGTGTGTCCTGTGTGTCCTGTGTCCTGTGTGCCCTGTGTGTCCTGTGTGTCCTGTGTGTCCTGTGTGTCCTGTGTGTCCTGTGTCCTGTGTCCCCTGTGTGTCCTGTGTCCCCTGTGTGTCCTGTGTGCCCTGTGTGTCCTGCGTGTCCTGTGTCCTGTGTGTCCTGTGTGTCCTGTGTGTCCTGTGTGTCCTGTGTGTCCCTGTGTGTCCTGTGTGTCCTGTGTGTCCTGTGTGTCCTGTGTGTCCTGTGTGTCCTGTGTGTCCTGTGTGTCCTGTGTCCTGTGTGTCCTGTGTGTCCTGTGTGTCCTGTGTGTCCTGTGTCCTGTGTGTCCTGTGTGTCCTGTGTGTCCTGTGTGTCCTGTGTGTCCTGTGTCCCCTGTGTGTCCTGTGTCCCCTGTGTGTCCTGTGTGTCCTGTGTCCTGTGTGTCCTGTGTCCCCTATGTGTCCTGTGTGTCCTGTGTGTCCTGTGTGTCCTGTGTCCTGTGTGTCCTGTGTGTCCTGTGTGTCCTGTGTCCTGTGTCCCCTGTGTGTCCTGTGTGTCCCCTGTGTCCCCTGTGTGTCCTGTGTCCCCTGTGGCAAAACCAGGAAGGAATTTTCCCCTTTGGGAGCCTCCCAGGCCCAGGTGCTGCAGCTGCAGGAAGGAGCAGGGCTCAGGGTGAGCAGGGCACATCCCTCTTGTCCAGCTTCCCTTGCTGAGCCTGAGCCCCCTGTCCCTCACACAAATGGACAAATGGAAAAATTCCAGCATGATTTCATCTGCTAGGAGATTCCTCAGGAATCACAACCAGTTCAGGGACAGGACAAGGAGCAATGGCCACAAACTGAAACAACAAGTTCAACCTCAACATGAGCAAGAACTTCATTCCTTGGAGGGGGCAGAGCCCTGGGACAGCTGCCCAAGGAGGGTGTGGAGTGTCCCTCTCCGGAGACATCCCAAACCCACCTGGACGTGTCCCTGTGTCCCCTGCTCCAGGTGACCCTGCCTGGGCAGGGGCTTGGACTGGCTGGTTCCCAGAGGTCCCTTCAGCCCCAGCCACCCTGGCATTCTGTCACTCTGTGCTCTGAGGGTGCAGTGGTCACAGAGCTGCTGTCAGGGAGCCAGGCCAGGCCTGTCCAGCACCTGAAGTTTGCACAGATGTCACTTTTGGGGATGTTTGCCATCGTTAGATCTGGAGTGTAACAGGGAGGCATCTGATGAGGAGGCCAGTCTGCAGGGAATGGAGCGGGAGCCTGAAGGACAGTGAGGCACCATCCAAAGCAAGATTTGTCCTTTTTTTTAATAAAAAGCTAAGGAAAATAAACCCTCTGGTAGCTGCTGCCAGGCGGTTCAGACACTGGATATTCCTTTCCTAGGAATATTTCCTTTCCTAGAAAAGGCTGTGATCAGGCTTGGTTCAACTTCTGGGCAAGCACCAGTTCCAGACCCTTCTACAGAGCCCTCTGTACCATCACACACATCCCCCCAAAAGCTGAATACATTTTAGGGGGAAGGAGAGCCCTGGCCCATTCCAGGGCCTGCAGAGCACCATCCCAGGGATGCAGGGAGACCTCCAGCTCCTCCCAGAGCTTTTAAATGCTGGTGGGACCTCTGGGAGCTGTGGCACCACTGCAGTGCTGGGATGGAGCCGAGCAAGAGTGGAAACCCCTTCTCCTGGTCATGGAGCCCCATGTCCCAGCCCAGGAGAGAAGCCTGGAAAGAAAATGCTGCTCCATCGTGGCAGGGCAGCAGGGATGAGCCTCAGGAGACAGGGAGACAGCTGAGGCTGAGGGACCAGCACAGCACAAGGGATGGAGGTGGAGGATTCACGGCTGGACCCCAGAGAAGCTGAGAAATGCCATAATTCCAGCACAGCTGTGGAAACTGGGAGCTCTCCACCACCCTGTAGCCAAAGAAACAGGCTCTACGCTGTGCTGAGACACAGAACACTCTTCCCAAGGGAAAAACCAGCCCTGTTGGAACCGGTCCAGCTCCTTAGAGGGTATTAATGAGTTCTGCTGATCATACCAGGGGAAGCTCTGGGCTCCTCCTCGGGCAGGTGCAGCTCCCCTGGGCAGAGCAGGGGAGAAGGGCTTGGCCCTGGAGTTTGCTCACAGCACATCCTGCAGCTCTGCTCCCTCGGCCACGAGCACTGAGCCTTCCCCTCGGGGCTGTGGGGCTGGAACAGCAGATGGGACAGCCTGAAGGATGAAGTGGGTCTGGATAAACATCAGACTGCTTCTCTGGCCATCCCTTCCCTCACAGACTCGTCTCTCTGCCTGATTTCATCACCCCTGGCCCTGGGGACCTGCAGCACGGCCTGTGCTTTGAAGGTGAGCTCAGGGTGGCCTAAATAGCTCTGTTAAAGGAAATCCGGTCTGGCTGTTGTTTGCTGAGGGCACCAATGAGCCTGTGGATAAGGGTGACCTGGGAGACAAGCATTTGCCTGGGTTTCCAGAAGCAAGGACCTTAAGGTCAAGCACAGCTCAGAGGGAAAGTCCAAACAGAGCTAAATATTCAACCAGCAAAGAGAAAACAGTAGTGAGATAAACCGCTGATAATCCCTGCGATTTTGTCACAGAGGAGGGGAAGATTTTGCTCAGCAGAGGGGAAGACTGGTGATGCAGACATTCAGAAAGACCTGTCAGCACTTGGAGTTTGGGGATAAAGTAGCAAAGGAGGTTTAGAGGGGTATGAAGTGACAAATGGAAAAACTCCAGCATGATTTCATCTATGAGATGAGGGGCTCTGGGCTGGCTTTACCTCCTTGGGAGTGAAATTTTGGGGTTATGGTGGACATGAAAAGATGTGAGGAACATCAGGGAGAAGAGGAGCTCCATGGCAGCAAAGACCTCCAGACATGAGAGGTGAATGCTTTGTGCCAGCAGGAGCTGAGATAAAGGAAGGGATTTCCAGCAGTGGGGAACAGCCCCTGGGAATTCTTGCTGAAGGATATTTTCTCCACTGACTATTTTCCTGGGTTTGAGGGAAACGGGGCAAACCCACGGAGGAGAAACCCTCTGAGGGATCTCGAATAAAGAGGAAACTCTGTTCAGCTCCAAAGGTTTCTGAGCTGCAAATAAAGCCCTGGGAAGGAGCAACTGTCGGGAAGGGGCGAGTGTCAGCGAGGGGGCGAGTGTCAGCCAGGCTCATCCTCTGCCTAATCCCCAGGCACTAAATGCCCGTCTAGAGTTTCTTCAACTTAATAACCAGAGGAATTGCAGACTGGGAGGTTTTCTATTCCTTTGCTGTGTAGATCCTAGCTGGGGGTGTTCTTTCACTGCCACGTTCAGTCTAATCCTTTGGAAAACCCTGCTAAGTCCTGTGCTCCAGTGCTATCCTTTGGCAATGAGTTTTGTGAGCGCCGTGCTTGCCGTGCATTAATCACAGAGCTTTTATTGCTCTACAGGAGCTGCTGATGCTGGACTGCTATATATAGTCTGTCAGCAATTAGCAGGATGCTTGCAAGGTTATTTAAGTAATTTTTTTCCCTTATGCCATAACTAGCTGAATTCTCTGTGTATATGAAAACACTTGAAAGACGACTGATTGCTGCAAGAAGAAAGAGGAGTAGAGAGGCGAGCCCTGCTTGGAGCAGGCGGCTCGTTTGACAGGGCTATCTCCTAGAAATGGGATTTTAATCAGGAGCCTTTGATTAAAATTGTTGCTCAGGTCATGGCACACCCCAGTGGGCTGGAGGCGTTCAGGGCCAGCCCAGCCTCACAACCAGTTCCTCGGGCTGGTGCAGGGATGGATCTTGCTGGGCCCAGAGGTCCTGGATGATCTCACTGGGAGCAGAGGTCCTCAAGGGGTCCTGGATGAAATTTCCTGCAGGGAATAGTGCCTGGCTGCCCAAGCAGGGGGAGCACTGGGCCATGCTGTGGGAAAATCCAGGCTGGGACTCAGTTCTGCTGTTCCTGGGCCCTCCACCTGCCCCTAAGACAAATCCCATCCCCACTAAAGGCAGCGCTGCCGTGGCTTGGCACCTGCCCCGTGTAAGGGTGGGGGTCTCAGGGCATCGCCAGAGGGGAGGATGGGTTTGGTGGCTGGTCCAGGTGTGGGGTGAGCCTGGGCACAGGGCCTCTCTGGCACACAAAAACTGGGTACCCCCCATGCTCCAGCCCCCTCCCCAAAACTGGGAGTGCTCACTGCTGCACCAAAGCTCATAAGAGAGATAAGGGGAGCCTTTGACAGCTCCATCCCAGACCTCCAGAAAGGGCTGGAAGGAGCAGGGGACCCTCCCAGGCTCTTTGGAAAGGGCTGGACTGCGCCCAGCCGGAGGTGTTTTAATGACTGTTTTGGATCCCCGGGAGCCAACCTCCTCCCACTCAGCCGGGGTAATTCACCTCCTCCGCCGGGCTGCAGGAGCTGTTGACTGGTGGATTGTGGCTGGTAGAACTGGTTCTCTGCAGGGAGTTGTCTCCCAAAGCCTGGGAGACGTGGATGGCCCGAGCTGCGGCTCCCGGCTCGGAGCCTGGCACAGAGGAGGGCTCTGGTTTTGCGTGGCACTGCTGGGCAGGGCGGCTGTGGCACACAAATCACAGCCTGTGTCAGGTAGATAAGGAGCCATGTGATGCAGCTGCTGGGGACAGGGTGGCAGGCAGGGTGAAGGTGCACAGGGAAATAACCTTGCAGGGAGTTCCTCCTTCCCTCCGTCCTCGGGGAGCAGAATCTCGGGGCAGCGCTGATCCCCCCTGGCTCTGGATGCCTGCTCGGCTTCTGGGGGCTCTCTGAAACACCCGGGAAGCGAAAATGTCCCTTAGCAGGAGGAACTGGTCCGATCTGTCCAGGTAAGTGCTGTGGGTTAATGCTTAACCCCTTCCACCGCCGGCAGGGAGAGGAGAGGGTGGGCTGCTGGTGGCCAAAGGGGCTTGGGCACGATGGGCAACTGCCCTGGGAGTGTTTGCTGTTTGCAGAGGTGAATGCCAGCCCCACCGAGAGCTTCTTGTGCCTGGGCAAGCTTACAGGAGGTTTTGTTTCTGCTGCCTGGGGAAGCTGAGCCAGGCGCTGGAGAATTACCTGGATAAGCGTTCTCGCCCTGTGCTGGGTACATTTTGGGTCTGTTTTGCCTTTCTTTGGGGAACAAACTGTCTGGGCTGTGCCTCCAGACCTGCTTTGAGCTGGCTGGGGGTGTCTGCAGTCCCCCCATGGCCAGGCAGCCCCTGGGTGTGTGTGTCCTGCTCTGCCCTGACTGCAGCCCGTGCTGTGCCTGATTCGGTCACTGAGCAATCCCTGAGCAATTCCCGCAGCTCCCCCGGCCTTCCCAAAGAGTGACCCAGAGTAGGGGAGGATCCCGGGGTGGGTCAGGGGACCTGGAGCAAGGTGAGATCAGCCCTGACCCCCTGCAGACCCCAGGGCAGCCTCGGCTGTGCAGGAGCCGTGATGGAAACGCAGAGAGAGCCACGGTGTCCCACAGATCAGAGCAGGAATTCTGGCCCCAGTGGATGTTACAGTTCTGAGACCAAATCTCAGTACTGGGTGTAAAAATGGGCATCTCATAGAATCCCAGAAAGGTTTGGGTGGGAAGGGACCTTAAAGCTTATCCCATTCCACCCCATGCCTCAGGCAGGGACACTTTTCACTATCCCAGGTTGCTCTCTAAGCCCTGTCCAGTCTTGGATGTTTCCAGGGATCCAGAGGCAGCCACAGCTTCTCTCACCACTCTCACTGTGAAAAACTTCCTTATTTTAGTGGAGACCCCACTGCTCGGAGGCCAGCAGCTCTCAGCTGCCTCTGCCATGGGTGGGACAGATCCAGGAGCCATTCCAGCCCCATCCAGATCCATCTCCTCTGAGCCCAGCTGGGTCCTGCACCCCAGAAGACATTTCCTGAGCTCTCCTGAGATGAGGCAGCACTGAGAGAGCAGAAATGTCAGAAATCTCTGCATTAATCATTGACAGGGCAGGAGGGACAAGGCAGGGACACTCACCAAAGTTCTTACTCATGTCTTTGTGTTAAAAAATGTAAGACAGTGAAAAATAAATCCCTCTTTGAAAAGAGGAGGGGAAGATTGGCAGAGGAAATCCATAGCCTGATGGGTGCATGGCTTAATTAGAAATAACGAGGAGGCAGCTTTTGTGGGTAGTGCCAGGTTTTGTGCTGCCTCAGAGCAGGAAAATCCCCTTTTCACTTGGAAGGAGACTGTAAAATGCAAGAAGTGCCCGTCGTGCTGAGCGTTATTGCTCAGTGCTGAGCAGAGCTCAGGGGTGCAGAGGCACCAGGATCTGTGTCCCCACAGTGTCCGTGCCGGGGTCTCTGTGTGGGCTGGGCACACGGAGGGGGCACACCTGGAGAACCTGAACCTTCCCTGGGCACTTCCCAGCCTTGGCACACGGAGGGGGCACACCTGGAGAACCTGAACCTTCCCTGGGCACTTCCCAGCCTTGGCACACGGAGGGGTCACACCTGGAGAACCTGAACCTTCCCTGGGCACTTCCCAGCCTTGGCACATGGAGGGGGCACACCTGGAGAACCTGAACCTTCCCTGGGCACTTCCCAGCCTTCCCCAGCCGATCTCTCCCGGTTCGGAGCGCGGGGTGCCCGGAGCTCCCGGCCGTGCTGCGGGAGGGAAGGGCAGCAGAAGCGGGCACTGCCCTGCCCTGGCCCCGCTCCCCTGCCCCGAGCAGGAAGAACAGAAACACAAACGCTGGCAGGGGGTAAAGAGGTTTAATTTATCACAGGCTGGGATTACTCAGTAACCTCGAGCCAGCCGCGAACCCTCGCCGTAACGCGGCCCTGCCACCCTGGCTTTCGCTAAAAGTCAAACTGGGGACAAGGCCTGAGCAGGGCTGACACTGGAGCTGGGATGAGATCCTGGGATGAGGAGCTGGGATGAGATCCTGGGATGAGGAGTTGAGATGAGATCTTGGGATGAGATCCTGGGATGAGATCCTGGGATGAGGAGCTGGGATGAGATCCTGGGATGAGGAGTTGAGATGAGATCCTGGGATGAGGAGCTGGGATGAGATCCTGGGATGAGATCCTGGGATGAGATCCTGGGATGAGGAGCTGGGATGAGATCCTGGGATGAGATCCTGGGATGAGGAGCTGGGATGAGATCCTGGGATGAGATCCTGGGATGAGGAGTTGAGATGAGATCCTGGGATGAGGAGCTGGGATGAGATCCTGGGATGAAGAGTTGGGATGAGATCCTGGGATGAGATCCTGGGATGAGGAGCTGGGATGAGGAGTTGGGATGAGGATTTGGGATGAGATCCTGGGATGAGATCCTGGGATGAGATCCTGGGATGAGATCCTGGGATGAGGAGCTGGGATGAGATCCTGGGATGAGGAGCTGGGATGAGGAGCTGGGATGAGATCCTGGGATGAGGAGCTGGGATGAGGAGTTGGGATGAGATCCTGGGATGAGATCCTGGGATGAGATCCTGGGATGAAGAGTTGGGATGAGGAGCTGGGATGAGATCCTGGGATGAGATCCTGGGATGAGGAGCTGGGATGAGATCCTGGGATGAGGAGTTGGGATGAGGAGTTGGGATGAGGTGTTGGGATGAGATCCTGGGATGGACCCTGCACAGGGAGGCTCTGTTGGGGTGCCTGGAGCTCCATGGGATTCCCTGCAGTGTTTGTGGCTGATCAAGGGTTTATGTTGGGGGTGATGGACCTGGCTCTGAAAAGCCAATAAATTATTAGTTTTATTATAATAATTAATAATGAATTGTTATTAATTATTTATAAATTTGATTGGCTCCATCCAGCCAATAAAAATATTTCCAACACTGTCCATGCACCAGCACAGGAGGTGGGCAGGTTTGGCACAGGGAAAGGATGGCAGAGCTGGTGTTTTCCAGACAACTTTTTATTCTGAGTGTTGTTTTATTAAAACAAAACAAAACAAATAAAAAACAACCCACGTTTGGCTTGTGCAAAATAAAAATGGTCAAAGATGATTCCAAACTTTGTCTTTTTGGCTCAGTCTGTGATTATAAACAATTCCCTGTCCAGGCACATGCAGGAGGGAAGAGGAGCCCTGCTAGCCCCATCCCCAGGCAAAGCCTCTCAGCAGCTGCCTTCAGCCTCTGATACTTTTGTGTCTGAGGATTTTTGCTCTATAAAAATTAAATTGCCATTCCCACAACTTGGTTTTGGCCTAGAATCTTGTGCCATAGTGGTCACCCTTCCAGTTTGTGTGGTTGAGGGCTGTGTGGTAGCTCAAGGCTCCTGCTCTGGCTGAGTTACAGGTTCAATATCCTGTGTTATACATATATAGGGATTCCTAGAAAATGAGTGCTCCCCCCAGCAGGAGAAATTAGGAGTTGGGAAGTCAAGTGCTTGCTTTGGGAAGGGCCTGCATCAGCTGGGTGGAGCGAGAGCACTGGTTTGGGACACTTGGCTTGTGCTGGCCTCGCTCTCCTCCAGCAAGGTGACTCCTGGCAGCCCCTTGGCCTTGCCCAGGGTGCAGCAGGGCCTCGTGCAGGACACAGCCCAGAAATGTGCACTACCACACTTGTGTTTTCTCCCAAACAGCCTGGCCAGGCAGAGGACCCTGGAGGATGAGGAGGAGCAGCAAAGAGAGCGCCGGCGAAGGCACCGGAACCTTCTGTCCTCCACATCCATGGATGAGGAACCTGCCAGCCCTGTCAAAGACACCAGCCCAGCTTCCAGCAGGTCTGTGGGTCCACGTTGGCCCCTGACACCGAGCCCTGGCAGCTGCTGCAGGTGGTGGGATTGGCTCCTGGCTGGGCTCAGCTGTGGGAAGAGCCCTTGGGAGGAGGGATGGGCTCCCCAGGAGGACAAGGGGGGATGTGTTGGGTGGGGTGGGATGGGCTCCCCAGGAGGAGCACAGGGGGATGTGTTGGGTGGGCTCCCCAGGAGGAGCACAGGGTGAGGATGTGTTGGGTGGGCTCCAGAGGAGGAGCACAGGGTGAGGATGTGTTGGGTGGGCTCCCCAGGAGGAGCACAGGGTGAGGATGTGTTGGGTGGGCTCCAGAGGAGGAGCACAGGGTGAGGATGTGTTGGGTGGGCTCCCCATGGCCCAGGAGTGCTGGGACAGGGCTGGTGCCAGGGCTGAGCCCTGCTGGGGGCTGCAGGTGGGATGTGCAGCAGGTAAGGGCTGCTCAGCTCTGCAGGGCAGGAGAGCAGAGCAGGCAGAGCCTGGCTGCCTGTGCTGCCCCTCTGAACCTCACAGTGACGCTGTGGGACCTTGGCTGAAGCTGGGATCTGACCCAAGGGCTTCCCAGTGGTGCTTCCAAAGTCCCTGGCTGCAGGGAGCTGGCATTTGGAGGTGCCCTGGGACCAGGCTGCCTTTACACAGCCTGCCCCACTCTCTGATCCTGGCAGTGTCCAGTATTTAGGTGGTTTGTGTCCACAGTGAGAGTCCCACTCCAGAGGTGCTCCTGTGTTTCAGACAGGATGGAGTTAGGACCCTTGGGTTGGGTGGGGGCTGGACATGACTAAAATGAACCAGCTGGGAAGGACAAATTCCTCTTCCCTGCTGCTGACACAGGCTGCCCATGTGGTGATTGCAGCTCAGGAGGAGGGCAAGTGTTATCCCATCTCCTTCCCAATCCCGGGAGCGTGCAGACACAGCAAGGTGTCCTTCTGCCCCTTCCCAGACCTTGTGCCTGTTTGCACAGGGAGGAGAAACAGCTTTTCACAGCTTGTGTCGGTACCATGCGTGGATCTGCCACAGCAGATTGACTCCCAACCAACATTTCCCACTTCAAGTTGGTGGGATTTTTCCTATTCTGGTGAAGAGTCACAGCTGCACCTCTTATCCAGCAGCAGCCCCAGCACACTGCCCCAAGCCTGGACCTCCTTGGCACAGGACTTGCTGGGTGCTGGTGTCCTGGATGGAGCTGCAGAAATGATTCATCTCTATGTCAAAAGGAAAAGAAGATTTTTAATCCATTGTTTTTCTCAGCTGAGCTGGGGTGATGGGGATGAGAGCCCTGGTCTGCAGGGAGGACTCCAGGATGTCAGTGGGATTTTTGTGCCCCTCCCCAGAGCCTTCTGCCTCACTTGCTGCATGAAATCCACCCCTCTAGCCCCAGGTTCTGGAGTTGTCATTCCATATTGTCCCTGTCCCTAGGCCTCCATCCCTCGTGAAGCTGCAGTCCCTGGAGGATGGGGAGGAGCAGAAGACACAAGAAGGGAGAAGGACGAGGTGGCTCCCAGCCGCGTGTGAGAAGCCGAGGCAGGAGCCGGAGCAGAAGGAGCCAGGGGTGGGAGGAAGCTGCCCGGAGCCAGGAGCGCAGCCCCGCAGGAGGCAGGAGAGCGGCCGGGCTGCAGAGCAGGGCCAGGAGCCGGCCAAGGGCAGAGGGGACCCAGCAGGAGACAAGAACCTGGAGCCAGCCTCCGAGAGGAAGGGGATGGTGAGGGCACGGCTCCAGGACAAGGAGCAGGGAGCGTGGACTCCTCGGGGGGAGCAGAGGAAGGAGCCGCCCGAGGTGGGGAGCTGCCGGCTCCGGGAGGTGAAGATCCTCACCAGGGTGGGAAACCGGAGCACAGAAGAGAAAACCTCGGCTGGGACCTCATCCCCGGAGCAGCAGGTGAGCAGGAATGGAGGAGGTACCAGGCCTAGGGAGGAGCAGAGAGAGGGACAGCCCAAAAGTCCCAGGAGGGAAATGGGACCTGAAGGACTCTGGGGGAGGTTTTTCTGAGAGCTGCAAACCACGAGGTGGTGGACAGGGTCCCAGCACCTCCTTCCCCTCCCTGGTCTGTGCTGTCCTGATCACCTTCTCCATCAAGTCTCTCTGGTTGCCATCGTGGTGGCACTGGAGGGCTGTTTGGGACTCTGTGTGTCCAACTGAGACAGGAAAGGTTTGGAGGATTTTGATCTCAAACTCCCACCTCCAGCCCAGTTCCCACCCTGACTGCTCAGCTCCTGCCCCTCCGTCTTCTCTCTCTCCTGGGATGCATCTGAGGTCTCCTTTTTCCTCAGCAGCCACCCAGGAGCCCCTCAAAGCAGGTAATCCAGGAGTTCCCTCCCCGAGATGAACCTGCAGAAAAGCCAGACCCTTCTCCAACTCACATCACCTTCAGCAGCTCCATCCGACGGGCCAGCCCAAGAACTGTCTCCTTTAGGGTAAGAGCTGAAGCAGCTGGGGAAAGAATTCTGTTGCCCAGTGGAGGCTGGGGGGAAGGAAGGATTGCTTTGGCCTCTGGATTATGTGGGCAGAACCTGTTCCCAGAAGTGTGTTCACAATTTACCCTTGCTCTGGGCAGTTCTGCTTCCCTCTTCCCCCTGTTTTCCTTCTCCATGTCTGGCTGAAGGTGTGTGGGGTGAGCACGTCCAGTTCATACACCTTGTGCTGGCTAGAAAACTCAGGGAAGGGATGAGAACACAGGCAGCTCATTGTCCTCAGAACTTCCAGAGCCACAGGAATTACCATCCACCTTCCAGCCTTTCCAGTCTTCTGTGAAAGCACAGGATAAAAATAACACCCATTCTCCCTCTCATGCCATGTTACAGTCTGAGAATATATTTCATTTCAAAAGAGATCTCTTTTGTGATTGAAGTGAATTTTGTGAATAAAGTGATTGAAGAGGCTGGGAAAACCAAGAGCTGTCAAGATCCTCCCTGTTTGAGTCGGGGCTGACTGGCTACACCTGAGTGACTAACATGAGGCTTTATTGGGAATAAAACTGTTACCACCATAAAGTGTCTACAGTCTGGGGAGCTTTGAGATACGAGATAAGTTCTGGTGTGGGTGCAAATGGAGCTTTCCTGGGGCAGATCAGTGAGATAACACCTCCCATGCTTGTCTTGGATAACCAAAGTTCACTGCAGGATCTCCTCTCCTTGTGTCTTCCAGATCATCTCCAGGAAGCAGAAAGAAGAGAGCCCAAGCCCTCTCACAAGGAGGTCAGCACCTCTCATGTTGCTTTTTTTGGTCCTGCTGGGCAGGAACCGCTGTCCTTTGTTTTCCAAGGGAGGAGGAGGAGGAGGTGATGGGGCCTGACTGGCCTGGCACAGATCTGCTGGACATCGGTCCCCAGAGTGCTGGACTTGGCAGGGGACAATGTCCAACGTGCAGCTTGCATCTGAATGAGATCCTGGAACCACAGAAAGGTTTGGGTTCCAAGGGGCCCTAAAGATCTCATTCCACCCCCTGCCATGGGCAGGAATATCCTCCACTCTCCCAGGTTGCTTCAGTAGCCCCCAGCAAGCCCCCAGTGTCTCCTGAGTCATGTAGGTCCGTGTTGGTGCTTGTGTCTGCACAGGTCCCATCCATGGGGATGTCAAAACAGGTCCATGAGCAGCCAGATCTGGCTTTGGTGACCAGATCAAGGGATCCTCCACCTCTCTGGGCAGGTGCACACTGACACTGGGGGCGATGCAGTTCAGAGCTGGCAGAGCTGAAGCCAGGGCAGGCTGAGGAGCTCTGAGATGTTTCAGTGTTCCAGTGTGGCTCTGGGAAGGTGGTGACACGCAGAGATCTCAGTCAGCAGCAGGGAATGGACTGCTTGCTTTACCTGGCAGATAGATGCAGGAGTGGGGACAGAGCCTTCTCCTGCTCCCCAGGATGACTGGCTGGGTCCCAGGAGATCCTGAGGGGTTTCAGCTCTTCTCTTCTTCACCAGTGCGAGCCTGAGGATCCCGGGCAGCAACAGCACCATTGGGGAGAAGCTGGAAAAATACAACTCGGCTGTGCAGGTACCAGAGACCCTTGGCAGAGCCAGGCAGGGGTGGGAGAGATGTGTGGAGAGACAGAGAGGGGTGGCCTGAAGCCAAGTGGGGAGGGGAGGGCCTGAGCCTGCCCCAAATACCGGAGCTGATGGGGATGAAGGGGATGGTTCCAGGCAGGAAAAGGGATTGGCCCCAGGGTTTTAGGAGCAGGGACCCTTGGGGAGGGTGTGGGGATGCTGCAGGGAGGGGATGGCCTTTGGGGAGGGTGTGGGGATGCTGCAGGGAGGGGATGGCCTTTGGGGAGGGTCAGGGGATGCAGGGGTCCATTGGGGGAAGCAGTGCACAGGGCTGTGAGCTGGTGATGGTGGGGGGACCAGACCCCAAGGGGCTCAGGGTGTGACCCCGACTTTGCTGCTCACCCCTCGGGGTACAGCACGGCCCTGCTGACGCCCCTCTCTCCCCCAGCGCTCAGAGGGGGTGAAATCCTCCGTGCCTGTCCACAAGAGTCGCCCGCTCTCCTCGGAGGGGGTGGCGAGCAAGCGCAACTTCTTCGAGGGCAGCGCTCCCGGCAAGGCAGAGGCAGTGGTGGTGAGGAAGGTGAGGCAGGAGCTGCCCTGGGCTCAGCTCCCAGCGGCTCTGTGCTGTGCCTTTGGGACAGATCTTGCCCCCTCGGGCTCAGGCTGGCAGGCTGAGCAGGGCTGGGCTGGCGCTGGGTGCCAGGGCTGTGTTTGGGCACAGGGCTGCAATCTGAGGAGCTGGGATGGAGCCAGCAGCGTGTGGGCTGGGCTGTGCCTGCAGCTCTGCTCGGGCTCCCCATGCCCTGGGGACTGGACTGGGTTACATTCGTGCACAGGGAGGGCTGTAACCCCGCTGTCCCTCTCTGTGCCACAGGACAGCCTGAGGATCCCAGGATCAGTGACATCCCGCATTAATCTGTGGATCAGCCGGGCTCAGGAGCCTGCCAAGGAGGAAAATACCAAGGTACCAGCTTGTGTCAAGCTCAAGTGAGGGCCCTGAGACCAGGCAGCCCCACAGGACACGGTGCTGCTCCTCGGGGTGGGGTTGAAGCGGGGGTGAACCCTTGGCTGAACCCATTGAAGGGTTTGAGAGCAGTTTAGGCAGGTTTGGAGACCTCAGAGCTGCAGGGCCACCGTGATGACATATCAGGGCTCTGCTTGTTGCTGTGTCCTGACTGTGAGCCCACAATTCCTAAGACAGCAGGAACAGATTCCTCACCCCTTGGTGGGCTGAGGAGGGAGCAGGAGCATTTCCCAGGACACGCAGGGGTACCTGACCCCAGCACCCCAGCATGATCCCATCTCTGCTATCCCATCTCCTCTGGATCAGCAGCTCTGCCTGGACACCGGTGGAGAGAAGCTGTGTGCTTGGTCCCTGAGCTCTGAGGGGCTTGGAGACCTGTGTGTGCTTGGAGAGGTCCTGGTGCATGTCTGGAGTCATCTGCACCCCTGAATGGAACCAGAACCCGAAAATAGGGGGTCTTGTGGCCGTGGGCGCAAAGTGCCTGGCCAAGGGGACTCAGAGGTCATCACTTGGTCACTGTGACTGCTCCCTGACGTGTGCAGGAGAGGGACGAGAGAGCTGCTTGCCCCAGGGTGCTTTGGTGTTCTCAGAAAGGAGGAGCTCAGCAGGTCCTGGGCAGCTCTCACTGCTCACACAGGGAGGGCTTTGGCCACTGCTCGTGGCAGCCAGCTGGCCCAGGAGGTGCAGCTCCAGCCCTGCAGCCAGGGAAGGTGAGTCCAGGCTGGGCTGGGCAATCAACACTGCCCAGATGTGCCTGCAGCAGGCAGCTGTGCCAGCAGAGGGTTTGCTCCTGGAGCCACTCCTGGGGAAAGCCTGCAGCTCCTTGATCAGTTCTCCTTCAATAGCCCCTGCTCTGATTCTGTGCAGCTGCACTTGGCTTTGAGGGTGTCCCAGGTCCAGGATCCCAAAGCTGGCTGGTTTCACCTGCAGAGTGTGCCTCAAGGTTTGGATACAGTCAGACCAAGGCAGTGCTGCACACCATGCACAGAGAAAGCTTTCTCCTGTCACTTCTGACTCTCCTGTTTGCAGGAAATCCGGAGAATCAACAGCCTGCCAAAGCGAGACGTCTGGATAAAGCAGCCTGGAGACACCTCTGGAGACACCAAGGTAATTATGGAGCTGCTCTGAACCCTGGTGCATCCTCTGAGGCAGGACAGAGGCAGGATATGGGGGACAGGGGACGTGGGGGGTCTCTGTGACTTTGGAGAGGACAACTGGAGGCATCTGTAAGGGAGAGAAGGACTCTGCTCTGGGAGGAGAAGGCAAGTGGGCTGTGATGGGATTTAGGGGATGCCTGCCTGCCCCATCCCCTGCTGGGGACAGCCACTGTCCTGGTTAAAGCAGCTGCTGGTGGGGTGGTTGCAGCCTCAGGCACAGCCTCAGTGGTTCCCACTTTCTTTTCCAGTTGCAGTAATACCAGCTGTTGTATCAAACCATCTGGGAAAAACTGGTTTGCTCCAAAGATCACAGCCCAGCCCTACCCAACCGTCCAAAAGCCACTGCCACGAGTCCCCTGTGCCACGTGTGGGTGCAGGCCAGGTCATGGGGTCCTCTGCTTGTGGGATGGGAAGGAAGAAGCCTGGCAGAGTGTCCCCGTGCCCCCAGTCCCCACTCACTGCCTGTCTGGGGGTGTCCAGGCCACCAGGCTCCCCACAGATGCTGAAGACAAACTCCTGCCTTGTTTGCCCACCACATTTTGCTGTTCTGTTCCTGATCTCTGCCCGTGCCCCAGGACTGCCCTGGCAAAGGGGATCCCCCCCCCACGGCTCCCTGGCAGCTGGAAGATGTCAGTGGGGCGAGAACCTGCCTGGCCAAGGGAGTTCCAGCCTCACCTCCATGGACCGTGCCCGTCCCTGCTGCCTGGTGGGGCAGGGGGTGTCACCCCCTGCCAGGCTGTCACTGCCAGGGTGACCCAAGCAGAGGATGATGTTCATGAAGTCACACCAGTGCTCCGAGGTGTCCCATGGAAGAAGGGGGAGCTTGGCCCTGGGGCTTCCTTCCACACACAGCTGAACCAGAGACTGCTCCTTGTCCCTGTCCCTGCAGGCAGTGACCCCCCATCCAGTGATGCAGGGAGGGTGAGCTGGCCCTGGCCGTGGCCACAGCCCTGTGTGGGGCTTGTCATGGAGCTGAGTGCCCTGTGCTGGGCCCCATTTCCCTCCTGCCTTCCTGAGCCCTTTGCTGTGTAGCCCCTGATCCTGCATTCCCTGTGGAATGTCCCCAGCAGGGACAGGGGATGCTCTCTTGAGGCCTTTAGGGTGCCATGGACAAAAGGCTCAAACTCTCTTTTTGGGGCCATTCTTTGGGTTTGGGTTGTGCTTTGAGAAACCACTGTGGTGACAAATCCAGCGTGGGAACCTGCTGATGCCCCTGGGGCTGATCCTGCTTGTGGGGCTTGGGGAAGGACTTGGGTTTCTCTGGGCTTTTTTTTTTTTCTAATAAAAGTTTCTCTTTCTAAGACACTGCTGGTCACCTGCTGCTGGTCTGGGACTGGAAACTTCCATTCTCTTCTCCCCACAAGGGGAAAAAAGGGAAAAGCCCCGAATCCAATGTGTCCTGGGGGGTTTAAAACAGACTCGTCCCCTGTTGCAGCATCCCGAGCTGAGGAGCTGCCGGGCAGGGTCGGTCCCTGCTCCTGCTTTATCAGGTCCCGGTGACAGCTGGGCTGCCTTGTGTCAGCCCCTCGGGCACTCGCGTATCGCCGGCCCCGGGGTTTAAAATAGCAAATCTCTGAGGCCACACAATAGCTTGGGCTTATATGGGCTCCTGGGGGGGAAGGGGGAGCGGCAGAGGGGGCCAGGGCCGTGGCTGCCGAAATAGCAGCTCACAAGTGTTGCATTCCTCGCTGGGCGCCGGGCACATTCCTGCGGCTCTGCCCGCCCCGGGGTGGGCGCTGGAGCCCCCTTAAAGCCTCCTGCCACAAAGAGCCTTCCCCAGACCCGCCGGCTCCCCCAGCTCCCGGCAGCACCGCAGCTCAGGTAGGGCTGGGGGTGCCAGGTGGGATGGGATGCTCTGGATCCAGCCCAGGGAGGGGTGGGATGTGCTGGATCCAGCCCAGGGAGGGGTGGGATGTGCTGGATCCAGCCCAGGGAGGGGTGGGATGCTCTGGATCCAGCACCAGGAGGGGTGGGATGTGCTGGATGCAGCACCAGGAGGGGTGGGATGTGCTGGATCCAGCCCCAGGAGGGGTGGGATGCTGTGGATCCAGCCCCAGGAGGGGTGGGATGTGCTGGATCCAGCCCAGGGAGGGGTGGGATGCTGTGGATCCAGCCCCAGGAGGGGTGGGATGTGCTGGATCCAGCCCCAGGAGAGGTGGGATGTGCTGGATCCAGCCCCAGGAGGGGTGGGATGCTCTGGATCCAGCACCAGGAGGGGTGGGATGCTGTGGAGCCAGCCCAGGGAGGGGTGGGATGTGCTGGATCCAGCCCCAGGAGGGGTGGGATGCTGTGGATCCAGCCCCAGGAGGGGTGGGATGCTCTGGATCCAGCCCAGGGAGGGGTGGGATGCCCTGGATCCAGCCCAGGGAGGGGTGGGATGCCCTGGATCCAGCCCAGGGAGGGGTGGGATGCCCTGGATCCAGCACCAGGAGGGGTGGGATGCTCTGGATCCAGCCCAGGGAGAGGAGGGATGTGCTGGATCCAGCACCAGGAGGGGTGGGATGCCCTGGATCCAGCCCAGGGAGGGGAGGGATGCTCTGGATCCAGCCCAGGGAGGGGAGGGATGCTCTGGATCCAGCCCAGGGAGGGGAGGGAACCATCTCAGGGTTTGGGGTGTCCCCTGGCCGCTCTCTCCTGGGTGTTTTATTCCTTGGAGCCATGCCCATGCATAAACCATCAGGACCCTCTCCAGCGCATTTGCAAATTTGCAGTTTGTCTTTTGAGGCACCTCGATGTGGCTCAGGTGGCTCAGAAGGATTTTGGCTGCCCTGGTTCAGGGAAATGCCCCAGTTCCCCGTTCCCTGCAGGACACAGCAGGGATGTGATGCCATGGCCAGCCTGGCCCTGCCTCTCTGCAGCCCAGGGCTGGGTTAGGTTTGGGATGCTCCTGTGCCTGCTCTGAGCCTGCCAAGCAGGACTGGAGCAGGGACTGGAGCAGGGACATGGCCCATTCCTGGAGCAAACAGTGGGAAACGAGAGCTCCGTGTCTGGGCAGGCTGCAGCAAAGCAGGGACTCACAACTGTGGAGGATTAACTCAGCCCCAGAGCTGTGAGCAGCCAGCCCTGAGCTAAAGGATAGGGGGATTTCAAGGAGTGTGAGGAATATCTGGATTGTTCCACACACAGCAAATTCTGGGTGATTGGTTGTAGTCAGAGCAATATTTCCTCTTTATCTCTGTAATGTCTGCTGGGTTCTCCTAGTTCTACCAAATCAAGATTTCCAAGCTTTAATGAAAAGGTTTGTGTTTCTGTGCAGATGATATGTAAATATTTCCTTGAGCCACTTTTTCTCTTGTGTAGCCTCTTAACAGTGCTGGATTTGTTCTGTTCCCTCAGCTCTGTGGGATCTAGCAGTGTCTGAGGGAGGAGGGCAATGGGAATGTAGGGAGAGGTTTTCACACTGCTGGGACTGGGAACCCTCTTCTCCTGTGTCACGGAATGATTGTGTGCAGCCTTGGGTGCTCAGAGGCCACACAAATGATTTGGCCAAACTTGTGGCATCAGGAGCATGCTGAGCCTGGGGAAAAGTGGGAACTGATGTTCCTGGAGCAGCAGTGATCCTGGGGATGGTGCTGGAGGGGGTGCAGAGCCCAGCCCTGGAGCCATCACAGGAAAGGGAGCAGTGACAGCAGGAGCAGGCGGCGCAGAGGGGGCTGAGCTGTGCCTTTATTTGTCTCCAAAAAGCACCTTGTGAGTAACAGTGAGATTAGAGACCCTCTGGAGCCCTGGGCATGCCAAGGTTCCCCTCCTGGAACGCCCCTGTCCCATGCCTGAGCATTCCAAGGCAGGATCCAGCATCCTGAACAAACACTCCTGAGGCCTGTCCCACCCATCCTGGGTAATAAATGCTCGACAGATGTAGCGAGAGCAGTTGTTCCCAGAGCCGGGGCAGCAGGAGCAGGGGAGCCTTGCTGCTCTCAGAACAGGTGCTTCAGCACATGGGAGTTATTTCCAGAGCTGCCTTGCTCTGTCCTGTGGCATCTCAGCCCTGCTGAGGCTGGCAGGCGCAGGGACAGGGCTGGGCTGGGGCTCTGGGCTGCTCTGGGGTGCCCAGGGATGGGGCTGGTGGCTGCAGATCTCACCCAGTGCTGGGTGAAGGTCAAATGGGGTGAGATGATGAGCAAAGTCCTCCTGAGCACAGCTGGGAGACAGATGTGCTGGGAAGATGAAAGGCTGTTTCTGCAGAGGTTTTAGCCCTAAAACCAGGGCTAAATGACTAAACCAGGCTGTAGATTATTCCTTTTAGCTAACAGTGTATAAATGGCCCTGCTGATCCCAGGCTGTCCCTTTCCCAGCATTTCTACACTCGGAGGGCTGGGCTGGGAGGGTTTGCTGAGGCCTTGTGCTGGTGCAGGGCTGCACATCTGAGAGGAGGGGTCATCCCTGAGCTAAGAATAGTCAGGACCAAAACAAGCTGAACACTGCAATGGGGTGATTTTCCTGTCCCCTGAGCAAACACAGCCCCTGAGAGGGCTGGGCCAGGGGGGCTGAGTGTCCTGGACATGGCTCCTGACAGTTCTCAGTGTGACAGGAGGCTGTGTCCAATCTCCTGCCTCCTGCTTGATCCTGGGACAGGAGGGGGACAGGAGCCTTATCTCTGCTGAGATAACGCTGTCACATCCTGGCTGGGGACAGCTGGAAGCTCCAAGTGCTTTGGAGAGAAGCAGCATTCCGTGCCCCTGGCCTGGTGCTGAGGGACAGGCTGTGCTGGCCCTTATCTCACTTCTAACCCTCCCTTTTTCCAATCTGCCTCCAGCTCTGCCAGAGAAGCAGGGATGTCAGACACGGAGGAGGTCACCGAGGAGTATGAGCAGTAAGTGGGGTGGTTTTAACCCCTTTTCTTTCTCCCTGTTCCCACTTTCCCACTGCAGCATTGCTTGGAAGTGACCTCATTGTTACCCCAGCACCCAGCAAGGACCCCCAGCCTTGGCAGGACCCCAGCAGTGGGAATTGGTGGTGGGAGCTGTATCCACACCCATGGGCAGGACAAGGATGGTTCCTACATTAAAAATATGCAGTTGAAATCTGTGAGACAGAGATGGGAAAAGCCACCAGCCTGTTGCTGCTGGGGTCCTGCTGCCACATCCAGAACATCACTCCCCAAGGCCCAGATCTGAGAGCAGCTTCTGCTGATGGAGGCTCTGGGCCAGGAGGCACATCCTGAGGAGATGGGATTGGGGTTATGGGGGTGAGCTCAAACACAGCTCCCACTTCTCATCCACCAGCAGAGAGAGGGGACCTGAATCCTCTGGTGTTTCTGTGCCAGACTCATGTGTGTCACCAATCCCCCTGGGACAGGCTGTGCATCTCCCCCACGGTCAGGGAAGGACCTGGGGGCAAAGGTGGGCTGTGAGATGCCCATTTCTGGGATTACAGGCCAAGGTCACTCATCTTCTCATGCTGCAAAATGGTCCCCTGACCACTGCTGAAATGCCAGTCCAGACCTTCAGCCCCTGGTCTCCACAGCCTGCAGAGTGACCTGGGCCATGTCCCTGTCCTCAGTGCCAGCTGACAGCCACCCACACAGCAGCTGCCAGCAGCCCTGGCCCTGTGCTGTGGGGAAGGGGAGCCAGCCTGGAGGAAATCCCAAATTCACCTCAGCCTCCCTTCCCTGATGGGCCCCGTTCCAACTCAGTGTAAAACTCTGCAAATTCCTGTTGTGCTTTGCAGGGAGCAGGAAGGTAAGAGGACATGGAGCACCTGCAGCTGCCCCGATGCCAAAAACTGATCAGAGCAACTCCAATAACCTGAGGTTTCTTTCCCTTTTCTCTGTCTGTGGCCTGTGTGCTCTGTGAAGAGGAGTGCGTGGAGGAAGGTAGGAGCTGCTTTTGCAAGGACCCAGAGCCACATCCTGGGGCTTCAGTGTTTTGCTGGGGGGTTTGGGGATCAGCTCCTGGGCTGCAATGGGCAAATCATGTCCAGGAAAGGCAGATGTGACCGTGTTTGAGATGCCTGCACCTGAAACATCAGTAGGATCAAAACTAGTCTGAACTCTCTCAGGATCTCTTTTGTCAGTGATCCTTTGACTCAAAGCAGGGCTGGCAATGCTGGACATGGGTGTTGGCAGAGATGTGATCCCAATATCCCAATGGGGGCTGGAGCCTCTGCTGAACATGTGAGAGTCATGGCCAAGCTCAAACTTCCACCTGCCTCAGCCTGCTGGAGACACAGCCCTGGCACGGGAGCTGGGCTGGGCTGGGCTGGGCTGGGCTGGGAGCTGGGCTGAGCTGAGCTGAGCTGAGCTGGGGAGCTGAGCTGAGCTGAGCTGGGCTGGGAACTGAGCTGAGCTGGGCTGGGAACTGAGCTGAGCTGAGCTGAGCTGAGCTGAGCTGGGGAGCTGAGCTGAGCTGAGCTGAGCTGAGCTGGGGAGCTGAGCTGAGCTGAGCTGAGCTGAGCTGGGGAGCTGAGCTGAGCTGAGCTGAGCTGAGCTGAGCTGGGCTGGGAGCTGGGCTGAGCTGGGCTGGGAACTGAGCTGAGCTGGGCTGGGAGCTGGGCTGAGCTGGGCTGGGCTGAGCTGAGCTGAGCTGGGGAGCTGAGCTGAGCTGAGCTGGGCTGGGAACTGAGCTGAGCTGAGCTGAGCTGAGCTGGGCTGAGCTGGGCTGAGCTGAGCTGAGCTGAGCTGAGCTGGGCTGAGCTGAGCTGGGCTGGGAGCTGAGCTGAGCTGAGCTGGGCTGAGCTGAGCTGAGCTGAGCTGAGCTGGGGAGCTGAGCTGAGCTGAGCTGGGCTGAGCTGGGCTGAGCTGAGCTGGGCTGAGCTGAGCTGAGCTGAGCTGGGCTGGGAGCTGAGCTGAGCTGGGCTGAGCTGAGCTGGGCTGAGCTGGGCTGAGCTGAGCTGGGCTGAGCTGAGCTGGGCTGGGAGCTGGGCTGAGCTGGGCTGAGCTGAGCTGGGCTGAGCTGAGCTGGGAGCTGGGCTGAGCTGAGCTGGGCTGAGCTGAGCTCTGGCTGCTCCAGGGCACTGCCAGGAAAAGCACCCTGAGTGTAAAAGCAAAGGGAGGTGCAGTGGTCAAGTCCTCACCTCACGCATGCCAAAGCTCTGTGCCACCCAACTAATCCCTGCTTATTCCTTCCCTCCTCCCTGGCCCAGAAGAGGAAGAATGGATAGAGGAAGACGACGGTAGTTATTGCACCTTTCATTATTTCCTCTCTCTGCTCTTGGGAAAAGCCGTGGGTCGATGTCTTCTGCCTCTCCCTGGTTGGGGAAAGGTTTTTCTTTCATTCTTCCACTTCTCTCTCTTTTCCCTGCACTCCACACGTGTCCTGCTGTGCTGTGTGTCCATTCTTTGTCTGTGCCTTGTCTCTTCTATCTTATATCCTATATCTGCCAGCTGTGGTTTGCTGTCTTCGCTGTCCTCTGTCTCTTCCCTTGGCTGTGGCACCACGAGTGTCCCGAGGCCCGAGGGCACAGCATCACCCTGCTCCAGTGGAGGATTCCCGTGGGGACGCTGCTCCCTCCAGTGGAAAAAGGCTCCAGCAGTGTCACAGCTGTGACTGGGAAGGTGCCAGGGGCACATCCTGGAGTTCACTGCTAGAGCAGAGCAATAGAAATCCCTCCCTCCTTCCTGGGGTGTGAGGGAATGAGGGACAAGGAGGTGGGGATAAATCCTTCAATCCCATTCATTTTAGGGGGTTTTGCCCTGAGAGCACAGAGCAGCCCTGGGGTAAGATTAGGGAGGAGCCCTTTGCTCCGTGTCTTTCCCGTGGCTGCGGCTCCCCCGAGCCTCTCTCGGCTCTGTGCCACTCTTGTCCCCAGCCAGGAGCTGCAGGGAGCCAGGGCATGGCTCTGCTGGGCTCACCCTGCCCCTTGTTCCACAGGCCAGGAGGAGCAGGTAGAGGAGGAGGAGGAGGAGACCAAAGAAACCAAGGCAGAAGGTGAGTGGGGACTGTGCCAGGGAGCTCCCACGGCTCGGCTGGGCCGTGCTCTGCTCCAGGGGTACCAGCTGGGGACTGGGATGTCCCAGCCTGGCTGTGACAGGGGGACAGAGAGGGGCAGCTGTCCCCCGGATCTGGTGTCCCCTAAGGGGGTGTCAAGCTGAGATGCCCTTCCCTGCTCTGTCTGGGCCCTACGAGCACGAGGACGATGGTGTTTGCTGCTGGTGGCTGTGCCCAGCCCTCTGAAATAATGCCAGAAATGGGCCAAGCTGTTTCTCCAAGGGGTCCGTGGCCTTAGGGAGGTTTCTGGAGCTGGGGTTGAGCTCTGATGTGTCTGATCATCAAAAGAACACTGGATTTCATGAGGTGGCTTATGGGCATGGTGTGTGACCCTGTCACTGCTGCTGGAGCAGGCTCAGACCCCAGCTGTGACCCCAAACCAGGGCACTGGGGCCCCTCTGTGCTGGGGGATGTGACTGCCCTCACCCAGGGTTGCTCATGTTCTCCCATTGCTTTTAAACAGAACAAGAAGATGAAACAAAAGCAGCAGGAGAAGGTAAAGCAGGAACAGAGGAGAGATGGGTTTGGCTGTTCCAGTCTTGATCCCAGTCCCTGGAGACACTGGGCCCTTGGGACAGGGTTTTGGTGCTGAATTTATTTGCTGCCAAATGATCTGTGGTAAATGGGGCAGAGCTGCCCTGGGCATGGAGGGATGGATCTGTGCTGCTTTGGGCAGAAATTCACCCAAAATGCAGCAGGAGAGGGAGGCACTGATGCTTTTCCAGCCTGAGCTCCTGCAAAACTTGTCTGGATTCCTCCTGGAGAGGAGCTGGGGCTCTCCTGGCCACCCTGTGAGTGAGGGATGTCCCTCAGGGGCCTGCTCTCCCCCCATTCATCCTGCAGGGATGGATGGAGCTGGGCTCTGCAGGGGGGACAAGCATGGGAAAGAGTGGGACAGCTGCCCCACAGTGTCCCTGGGCAGGACTGGCCATGGGGACACAAAGCAGAATGTTTTCCACAGGTGGAGAGGGAGAGCGGGAGCAGGAGCCTGGGGAAGGTGAGGTACCACCCTCGTTTCTTCTGCCTGACTGGGGGCTACCAGTGCCTTGTGAGGTTACCTTGAACAGAGGCTGGGCAGAGAGTTAAAGGAATAAACAGGGCATTAAAAAGGCCTTCAGAGGATGCACCTTGGGCAGTGCAAGAGCCTGGCTCCACCCAGGATGGACACACAGTCACGAGTTTTCACACTTCTCTAAGTTCTGGTCCATTTCCATATTGGGGTTAATTGTCCAATTGCAGGTTATGATGTCCCATCCTTGGGGCAACAGTGTCCCTGGTTCTGGGGCTGGGAAAGGATTGTTTTGTCTGACTAAACTGTGAGGAGAACTTGCTGACACGTTCTATGAAGTTCAGAATCTAGAAAATACGAAAGCTAAAACTTAAGGCTTCAGTAGCAGCACCAGCTGTGCCTCAGGCACAACGTGTCCCCTGGCACAGGGCTGCTGGGGGATGGTCCCTGTGAAGCCCCTGCTGCTGGGAGAGGGGAGGGCTTGGCTCAGGGTGTGGGTTGGGTCACAGTGTGACAGGAAACCCCTCAGTGACACTGACCTTGTCTTTCTGTCCTGTTCCTGGCACCTGCAGGTGAATCGAAGCCAAAACCCAAGTAAGTGTGGCAGGGTTTTCCCTGGGTCTGGGCTGTGCCAGGGCAGGGGCTCCGTGTGACAGAGCCTGGTCCATGAAGGGCACAGGGAGCTCCGGAGCACTGAGCCAGGGTGGGAGTGGGGCATGGAGAGAAACAGACAGCAAAACCCTGAGAATGAGGTTTTTAGGCAGTTCTGAAGCATTTTGTATGTTCCTTGGGAGAAGCTCAGCTGCCCTGTGACCCTGCAGATGCTGAAGTGTGTGTGTATGTGTGTGAGAGAGAGAGAGAGCATCCCAGGCTGGGGTACAGAGTCCAGGCTCTGGCTGGCATGAGGCACACGTTTCCAGGAGTGTCAGCATTCCAGGGACTGAGCCCGAGGGAGCAGGACTGTGAACCATTACCACAAACCTGGGGGTCCTCCCGGGCCCCTGCAGTGCTGAAGTGTGGGAGGCAGATCTGCCCTCAGCCATCCTCCCCTCATCCCTTTGTGCCCTTGCTGAGCATCTCCTGCCCTCCCTAGAGCCCCGCAGGGTGAGAGGATCCAGCTGCCTGTGCCAGGTCACATCGCAGCACACGGTGCCCTTTGGGGAGAGCAGTGGGTGGCTGCCAGCTCAGGGGGCCTGGCAAAGGGCCCACGTTGTCTGCAGCTTGCAGAGTTATTCCAGCCATGCAAGCACCTTGGAATGTTTCCCGGGAATGCCACAGGCCTTCCTCCACCTCCAGCAGGATGCACTGCACCCCCTGTCCTCCAGCTCTGCATTGCTGGGGGCTGCGGGGCTCAGAGGGGCATGTGCTGCCCCAGGTCTGCTGCAGCCCCATCCTGCTCCATCTCCCCTTCCACTGCAGGGTCTTCATGCCCAACCTGGTGCCTCCCAAGATCCCAGATGGAGAGAGATTGGATTTTGACGTAAGTTGTGCCCCTGGTTCCCAGCCCTGGGGGTGCTGCCCTCCCTCTGCCCCCCTCAGTGTCTGGCAGCTGCTGGAGGCTCTGGCTGTGTGTGTCTGGTGCAGGACATTCACCGCAAGCGCATGGAGAAGGACCTGAACGAGCTGCAGGCCCTCATTGAAGCCCACTTTGAGAGCAGGAAGAAGGAGGAAGAGGAGCTCCTGTCCCTCAAGGACAGGATTGTACGTGTTCAGCCTTCCCCTCTCTGGCTATTGCTGCCCTGTCCCTGTGGGCACTCAGCCACTGCCCCTTCCCCAGTCCTGGCAGACCTGGGACATCCCTGACCCTGCAGGACACAGCCTGAGGGTTGAGCCAGGTTTTGTACCGCAGTACCTGCAAACCACAAAATTCCCTGGGCTGGAAGGGACCCTCAGGGATCATCCAGTCCAACCTTTGGCCCTGCACAGACACCCCAACTGTTCCACTCCAACCCTGAGAGCCTTGTCCAAACACTCCTGGAGCTCTGGCAGCCTCGGGGCTGTGCCCATTCCCTGGGGAGCCTGGGCAGTGCCAGCACCCTCAGGGGGAAGAACCTTTCCCTGATCTCCAACCTGAGCCTGCCCTGGCACAGCTCCAGCCCTTCCCTTCCTTTCCCTGGTCACTGGGATGCCCCTGCTCTGGCTGCTGTGGTGCCTCATGCAGATGCCCCTCTGCCCAGGGTCACTGTCCCCAGGCTCCCTTGGGGTCCTCAGGGCTCTCGGGGTCAGGGATATGTCCTTTGGAACAGAGAGGATGCAGATTCCCTGCAGTGTCCAAGCCAAGGTCCCCTCCCTGTGCAGGAGCAGCGGCGAGCGGAGCGGGCAGAGCAGCAGCGGATCCGCAGCGAGCGGGAGAAGGAGCGCCAGGCCCGCATGGCCGTGAGTGTCCTCTGGAAATGCAGCTTGGGATGGGCTTGGGGAATCTGGGGACATGATCTGTGTGTCCATCCATCCATCCATCCATCCACCCACTGCTGACCAGCTTGTGACCCTGGCAGGAAGAAAGAGCTCGCAAGGAGGAGGAGGAGGCGCGGAAGAGGGCGGAGGAGGAGGCGCGGAAGAAGAAGGCGTTCTCCAACATGCTGCACTTCGGGGGTTACATGCAGAAGGTGGGAGCCTTTCCAAGGGGGCTGTGGTGGAGCCACTGCTGCCCCTGGGAAGGGCTCGGCCGTGGGCTGACCTCATCCACAGCCCCTGTGGGGTTTACACAGGAGAGCCCAGGGAGCTGCTCTTGGGTCAGGGGGTGCTGGAACAAAGGTGAGCTCAGAGCTGCCCCAAGCTCAGCTCTCCTCTGCAGATGTGCAGCTGCAACCTTGCCTCAGGGACAGGGAGGGGGATGGGGACAAGGACAAGGTGTCTTGTCCACTACTGCCAAAGTGACCCCGAGGATCTCATGTGCTTCTGGAGTCCCAAAAGCTGAGGGTGTTGGGTGCAGAACTGAGGGTGGGGGAGAGCAAAGGCTGGGTAGATTTCCTTCTCTCCAGTGGTCTGATGGTTTCCTCAGTCAGAGAAAAAGGGCGGGAAGAAGCAAACGGAGCGGGAAAAGAAGAAGAAGATCCTCAGTGAGCGACGGAAGCCCCTGAACATCGACCACCTCAGCGAGGACAAGCTGAGGTAACCACAGGCTCGGGAGGGATGGTCAGGGCAGGCCTGTGCTGGGTCCCAGCTCCTGGGCAGGATCCCGGGCTGGGGACGGCTCCATGGGGCTTCCAGCCTGGGGGGATGGCACAGCTGGAGATGGTGACACCCCAGCCAGGGGGAACACGGCCCCAAGGCTGGGCAGGGCCACCATGGCTGGGCTGCGGCTGAAGGCACCAGCCATGAGAGGGAGCCAGGGTCACACAGGTGGGACAGGTGTGTCCCCACATGTACTGACCTCCCCGTGGCTTCTGTCCCTGAATTCACTGCCTGGATAACACATCCCTGTCTGGGAGTCTCCAGAGCCCCATCCCGGGGAACAGCTGAGGGGTTGGCATCAGTGTCCCATCCCTGCACTGAGCGCCTGGGAGCCACAGCCCTTCCCTGCACTGTGTCCCGCTGGCTCTTCCTGCAGGGACAAGGCCAAGGAACTGTGGCAGAACATCCATGATCTGGAGGCTGAGAAATTTGACCTGCAGGAGAAGTTCAAGCGGCAGAAATATGAGGTGAACCCCAGGGCCTCTGTGATTTGTCTGCCCTCTGTGTCCCTGACTGCTCCTCCTGCTCCCCAGCCAGGGGATGAGCTGGGGTGTGCAAGTGATCTCCCAGCTCCTGGGGATGTGTACCTGGCACCACCACAGAGCAAACACATCACAGACCAGGCAAGATGGAGCCCTGAGCAACCTGGGACAGTGGAAGGTGTCCCTGCCCATGGCAGAGGGTGGAAGGAGATGGGCTTGAAGGTCCCTTCCAACCCCAACCATCCTGGGATTCTGGGACTCTAAAACCCACAGAAAAACTGCTGGGGAAAAGAGATCAGTGATGCATCTTCACCCAGCCTTGTCCCCAGCCTGGGGCACCTTGTCACACCTCACCATCCACCTGCAACCTTTTACAGCCAGACCTCACTGTCACCTGCAGGTTTTTCTTGCCAGACCTCACCAGCCACCATTTTTTCTTGCAGATCAATGTCCTTCGAAACCGTATCAGCGACCACCAGAAAGTGTAAGTGGCTTCATGTCCCTCCTCCATCTCCTGTCCTCCCAGCTCCAGCTCCCTCCTCCCCAGTTCCCTCCCTATGGATCTCCCTGGCTAAACCACCTCCTCCCCTTCCCCCTCCTGCCTCTGGTCTTGCTGGTGCCCAGGGTTCTGAACCTGCAGGTCTGTCCCAGAGACCTCAGTCCCTGCTCTTCTGCTCCTGACAGACCTCCATGGCCTCCCACTGTCACCAGCTTCCCCCTCCCCAGAGAGCTCAGCAGGGGCTGGACCCCAGGGAGAGCTCACCTCTGCATGGGAAGCTGTGTGTCCTGTGGGGTCCTTCCAGCCACCCCATCCCTGCAGAGGCTCTGTCCAGCATCTCGGGAAGCTGCTGGAGATCCCAGCTTGTCTAGCAGGGGATATCCCATGGGCTGTGGGATTTGTGAAGGCCCATAAGGCCAGGGGAACCTGTCCCATGCCCATGTTCCCTGCACATGGCAGGGGAGCCCTTCATAGGAGGGTGGAAGAGGGTGTTTAACCCCTGCTCCGAGGAGCACGCGGTGCTCTCACATCCCCGTCCCACTTCCCCCTGGTGTGGGAGGTTCTCAGCCCACCCCAGGAGCCAGGGGCAGCATCTCCCACCCGCTTACACCAAATCTCTCTTCTCTCCTGCCCCACCACGGTGTGATCCTGCAGCAAAGGGTGAGTACAGGCATTTCTGAGGGCTGTGTTTGCCCCCCTGCACAGCTGCTCTGTGTGTGTGTGTTTGGTGTGTATTTGCTCTGTGTGTGTGTGTGTGTGTGTGTGTGTGTTTGGTGTGTGTGTATTTGGTGTGTGTTTGGTGTGTTTGGTGTGTGTTTGGTGTGTTTGGTGTGTTTGGGGTGTGTTTGGGGTGTGTTTGGTGTGTGTTTGGTGTGTGTTTGGTGTGTGTTTGGGGTGTGTTTGGTGTGTGTTTGGTGTGTGTTTGGTGTGTTTGGTGTGTATTTGGTATGTGTTTGGTGTGTGTTTGGTGTGTTTGGTGTGTTTGGTGTGTATTTGGTGTGTGTTTGGTGTGTGTTTGGTGTGTGTTTGGTGTGTGTTTGGTGTGTTTGGTGTGTGTTTGGTGTGTTTGGTGTGTGTTTGGTGTGTGTTTGGTGTATTTGGTGTGTGTTTGGGGTGTGTTTGGTGTGTTTGGTGTGTGTTTGGTGTGTATTTGGTGTGTGTTTGGTGTGTTTGGTGTGTGTTTGGTGTGTTTGGTGTGTGTTTGGTGTGTGTTTGGTGTGTGTTTGGTGTGTGTTTGGTGTGTGTTTGGTGTGTTTGGTGTGTGTTTGGTGTGTGTTTGGTGTGTGTTTGGTGTGTTTGGGGTGTGTTTGGGGTGTGTTTGGTGTGTGTTTGGTGTGTTTGGTGTGTTTGGTGTGTGTTTGGTGTGTGTTTGGTGTGTTTGGTGTGTTTGGTGTGTGTTTGGTGTGTGTTTGGTGTGTTTGGTGTGTGTTTGGTGTGTGTTTGGTGTGTGTTTGGTGTGTGTTTGGTGTGTGTTTGGTGTGTTTGGTGTGTGTTTGGTGTGTGTTTGGTGTGTTTGGTGTGTGTTTGGTGTGTGTTTGGGGTGTGTTTGGGGTGTGTTTTGGGTGTGTTTGGTGTGTGTTTGGTGTGTGTTTGGGGTGTGTTTGGTGTGTGTTTGGGGTGTGTTTTGGGTGTGTTTGGTGTGTGTTTGGTGTGTGTTTGGTGTGTGTTTGGTGTGTGTTTGGTGTGTTTGGGGTGTGTTTGGGGTGTGTTTGGTGTGTGTTTGGTGTGTTTGGTGTGTTTGGTGTGTGTTTGGTGTGTGTTTGGTGTGTGTTTGGTGTGTGTTTGGTGTGTGTTTGGTGTGTTTGGTGTGTGTTTGGTGTGTGTTTGGTGTGTGTTTGGTGTGTGTTTGGTGTGTGTTTGGTGTGTGTTTGGTGTGTTTGGTGTGTATTTGGTATGTGTTTGGTGTGTGTTTGGTGTGTTTGGTGTGTGTTTGGTGTGTGTTTGGTGTGTGTTTGGTGTGTGTTTGGTGTGTGTTTGGTGTGTGTTTGGTGTGTGTTTGGTGTGTGTTTGGTGTGTGTTTGGGGTGTGTTTGGTGTGTGTTTGGGGTGTGTTTGGTGTGTTTGGGGTGTGTTTGGTGTGTTTGGTGTGTGTTTGGTGTGTTTGGGGTGTGTTTGGTGTGTTTGGTGTGTGTTTGGTGTGTTTGGGGTGTGTTTGGTATGTTTGGTGTGTGTTTGGTGTGTGTTTGGTATGTTTGGTGTGTGTTTGGTGTGTTTTTGGTATGTTTGGTGTGTGTGTGTGTCCCTGCACAGGTTCTCTGTGTGTCCCTGTACCTGTCCTGTGTGTGTCCCACTCCATGTGTGTCGCAGGACCCCAGGGCAGCAGCAGGGCTCAGGGACAAGGCAATCCCAAGGTCTGGCAGCCAGAAATGCCCTTCACTTCCCACCCAAACCTCTTTCTCCTCCTCCTCCTCTGTGCTGCCCTGTGCCCAAGCACTGCCTGCTCCCCCTGTGCTGGCTAAGGGGAGCCACTGGCTGGGTCCTGAAGGATCCTGCAGCTGCTTTTATCCCTCTGCAGCTACAGATGCAACTTGTCAGTTCTTCTTGGAACGATTCTTGTGGGGGGAGAAACACGTGAGGGAAATGCTGGGTCCATAGAATCGCCTGGCAACTGCATGAGCTTGTTCCTAGAGAGTCCCCAGGCACTTTGACTGGGGTCCCAAGATTTACCTGGGGCCAGTGAAGACCGTCAGCCCCCAGGGCAGTTTCCAACTGGAAAAGTCTGCAGGACTGACAGCACCCACCTCATCCTCCTTGTGTGGTCACTGATGCCTTTTTGCACGTGCTTTTCCTCCTCCCTTGCAGGTCCAAAGGTGCCCGTGGGAAGACCGTGGTGGGCAGCCGAAGGAAGTAGAGGCTCAGGGGCAGAGGAGGCCGAGCCCCAGGAGCTGCAGTGGCTGCACAGAGCCCTGGCTGCAGGAATGGGGGTTCTGGGGAGCAGAGGCCTCACGAGGTTCCCATCTTCACACCCCAGTGGTGTTGTGTCTGTAAATAAAGAGGTGATGAGGGGGTGCAGGTGTGGTCTCTATCCTGAGGCTCTGATCCCAGACGACACAGCACAGGCTCAGCACAGCTTTAGGAGTTGCCCACCTGCTCCCCAGGCTGTGAGAGGTCACAGCAAATACCCAGGACCCCACAAGGAACCTCCCAACATCATCTCAGCGACAGTCCTTGGCAAGGTTTGGTGATAGACCTCAGTGGTCTGAGCTGCTTTTCCTGCTGCACTTTGGGGCAATCCTTATCATGGCCACTTTTTTCTGCTTTTGCTGTAGCAGAGCCCCACTCACTCCTCTGGTCACAGCTGGGGACACCAAAGACAGGGGCACCGCTTCCAAGGCTCTTGGTCCATGGAATAGACACCAACTCACTTTCCAGGCTATTTCCATTCCTTTTTCCAGCTCTTGCTGAAGGCTCTGACCAGCCGTGTTTGCCTCCTCTGCATGACAGCGTGCAATGAAGCCTTGGGCTAAAGCCATGTGGGGGGGCTGCTTCTCTGTGCTTTAGGGGGCAGAGCTCTTCCATCTGCAGCACCTCACATGTCTGCGGTCCCTGGGGACACATCACCTGCAGGCCCACCTGTGTTTGTGGTGGATCTGCATCTGGTTCTGGATCTGGTTCTAGATAGGGTTCTAGAGCTGGTTCCAGATCGAGTTCCGGATCTGGTTCTAGACCGGGTTCCAGATCCGGTTCTAGATCGGGTTCCGGGCTCGGTTCTAGATCGGGTTCCGGATCCGGTTCTAGATCGGGTTCCGGATCAGGTTCTAGATCGGGTTCTAGATCGGGTTCCGGATCCGGTTCTAGATCGGGTTCTAGATCGGGTTCTAGATCAGGTTCCGGATCGGGTTCTAGATCGGGTTCCGGATCGGGTTCTAGATCGGGTTCCGGATCGGGTTCTAGATCTGATTCTAGATCTGGACCTGGACTGGCAGCCAGCCCAAGAGGTCCTGAAGGGCTGTTTTGCTGCCCTGTTATCACAGCCTGTCCCATGCTGTTGATAAACAGCATCCAAGAAGCCTTTCCCAGAGCAGCGGGGATGGGAGGATGCACAGGGTGGAGGATCTTGTTGCTTGGTGAGATGTTTTGTGTCCCCCTTGCTGGGGCTGCCTGTCCTCCCCATCCCTTGCCTGCTGATGTGGGGGTGTCCTGCAGGTTTCTCCCTGTTGGATGAGGATTTATTTTCCCTACTTCAACACCACCAGGTTTTGGGGAATAAAGCTCTGGGAAGCTCAGAATCACAAATGGAGAAGGCACAAAAGGAGGACCAGCTCCCCACCACCTGCCTCCTCAAAACCGAGGTGTGGAGGGCAAAGGGGAGAGCCGGGTAGGGTGGCAGTGCTGGGACATTTCCAGCCTGCCTGATGCCCGGCAACAGGAGACAGGAGCGCTGGGGGCAGTCAGCTGCGTCTGCCTTGGAAAAAAGGTCCCCTTTGCAGCCTCTGAAGGTTCATTCTCGCAGCTTTTCGGGAAGGCAGAGGCAGGGCTGTGAGGATGCCCCGCAGCCGCTCTGCCCGTCCCTGGGGCTGGCAGCGCCCAGGGCGGGGGTACTGGGGCACTCCCTGCTTCCCACAGCGCTGCCTGTCCCGGCAGCTCCCGGCCCCGCTCCAGCCCCATCCCTGCGCTGGGCCCGAAACTGCCAGCACCTCCCTCTGTGTGCCTGCTGCGCACTGGGCCCTGAGCTAGGCCCCAAGCTAGGCCCTGAGCTAGGCCCTGAGCTAGGCCCTGAGCTAGGCCCTGAGCTAGGCCCCGAGCTAGGCCCTGAGCTAGGCCCTGAGCTAGAACCTGAGCTAGGCCCTGAGCTAGGCCCCGCGCTGGGCCCCACGGCTGAGTCAGCGCCCGGCCCAGCCTGGCCCAGCATTCCCAGTCCCCGTGCGCTGCTGCCCTGCTCGGGAATGGCAGAGTGGGAGCAGCTGCTGCAAAGCTCTGGGGCACGGCACAGCAGCCTGGGGTGTCCGCTGGGGTCTGCCAGGGTGCTGGGAGCACCCCAGGTGTTGCGCTGCCTGTGGGATGGTTGCGGTGGTTCTGGAGCCGAGGTTGGCTGGAGCATGGCACAGGTTCTGTGCTGGTGCTGGGAAGCAGCTCTGCCCCAAACCTCTCTCCAGGGGCTGCAGCTCTGATATCTGTTCTCTGTGAGCAGCGACAGAATCCGAGGGCAGGCTCAGGCTGGAGATCAGGGAAAGGTTCTTCCCCCTGAGGGTGCTGGCACTGCCCAGGCTCCCCAGGGAATGGGCACAGCCCCGAGGCTGCCAGAGCTCCAGGAGTGTTTGGACAAGGCTCTCAGGGGTGCACAGGGTGGGATTCATGGGGTGTCTGTGCAGGGAAGGGGTTGGACTGGATGATCCCTGTGCATCCCTTCCAACCCAGGACATTCCATGATTCTGTTATTCTGTGATCCAGTCCCACCTCCCTGCTCAAGCAGGGATGCTGAGGAATTGTTTCCCCCTCAGACACATCCCTGGTGGGTGGGCTGCTCTGAGAGCCCCCAGCCCCACTCGTGGTGCAGAATGGGGAACCTGGGTCCCATGGGGCTGGAGAGGGGGAGAGCACTGCAGGATAACGCACCCTGACTCCTGTGGCCCTGGTGGATTGGGGCCAGCACAGCCCCCACTGCCCAGGATGGCTTTGGGGCCATCCAGGGCGTGCAGGGCAGCTCGGGGCAGGTGGCACTGGATGCCATCACTGTGAGCAGCTGACAGTGAACGTCCTTCGGGGTGTCCTGTGGAATCTACAGCTTCCAACAGCAGTGAATTCATGTACAGGGTGCCAGTGTTGTCCTGATCCACAGTGCCACTGTCCCCACATGTGAGTGCCCAGCCTCCAGCTCAAGCCAAGGCCAAATCACAACCACAAACTGCAGAAGATTGAGAAGTACAGCCTTGGATTTCTCACAGGTCAGGCCCAGCAACCACCTGTAGATTAAAAGACAGAAAAAGGACATAAACGCTGAACTTTGCAACACCTTTCAGATGTGGAGCCATCACCCTCAGAGTCCCAAGTGCTGGTGTTGCTGTGCTATGGCCTCCTCACACAACCCCTGCAGGGCAGTTCCATTTGTTCCTGCAAACATCTGACGTTTGCAAGTTTCTCGTGTTTTTAAATGCCTTATAAAACTTCCAGTTTCATTGAGTGTTAGCCCTGTAAATCACTGCCCGTAGCAGCTCATTCACAGGTCTCAGTTAATGGCCTTTAATTGGTTAAAGTCACCCCTGGTTTCTGCTGATTCCACAGATGTGTTAAGTCACCAATGAAGTGTTTAATGCAGCCCAAGCGCGGTTTGGGTTTGGCACTGACACAATGCCCTGTGTCCGTAAGACCAACCCCGCTGACACAGCAGGCAGCCATGCCCTGGAATGGAAGGAAGAGGCTTTGGCTGCTGTCTGGAAGAAGCATTTTATTGGCACTTGGTGGAAGGAGAATGAGCTTAGTGGTGATGTGAATCACTGCCTTTGCATGTGCTCTCATGCCCTGGTTTCAGTGTGGGGCCTGGGTGTAAACTCTGCTCCTCAGGAGCACCGAGGGGTTGAGTCCTGCCCAGAGCTGGGACCCACCCTTTACCCCTCACTGGGACCCTGAGGTCCCTGCCAGGTGAAGGTGGTGCTGCCCCTTGGGCCTGACCTGCTGCTGAGCCCCAGAGTGATCCCTGCAGTGGTGGCTCTGGCAGGGATGGCAAGGGGTGGCACAGTGACATTGGGAGCGCTTCAGGGAATTGCTCCTGCTCAGCCCCAGCTCCCAACCCACCCCCCTCCCAAAGGCACATGGATCTGGGATCACCCCATGGGTCTGGGATCACCCCATGGATCTGGGATCACCCCATGGATCTGGGACTCACCCCATGGATCTGGGATCACCCCATGGATCTGGGATCACCCCATGGATCTGGGATCACCCCATGGGTCTGGGACTCACCCCATGGATCTGGGATCACCCCATGGATCTGGGATCACCCCATGGATCTGGGACTCACCCCATGGGTCTGGGATCACCCCATGGGTCTGGGACTCACCCCACAGATCTGCGACTCACCCCATGGATCTGGGACTCACCCCATGGATCTGGGACTCACCCCATGGATCTGGGATCACCCCATGGGTCTGGGATCACCCCATGGATCTGGGATCACCCCACAGATCTGGGATCACCCCATGGATCTGGGATCACCCCATGGATCTGGGACTCACCCTGGCTCAGCAGCTCCCGAGGCTCCGCAGGAGTGGATGGATGGATGATGGATGGATGGATGATGGATATCCATCCATCCATCCATCCATCCATCATCCATCATCCATCCATCCATCCATCCATCATCCATCCATCATCCATCATCCATCATCCATCCATCATCCATCCATCCATCCATCCATCATCCATCATCCATCCATCCATCCATCCATCCATCCATCCATCCATCCATCATCCATCCATCCATCCATCATCCATCATCCATCCATCATCCATCCATCCATCCATCCATCCATCCATCCATCCATCATCCATCATCCATCCATCATCCATCCATCCATCCATCCATCATCCATCATCCATCCATCCATCCATCCATCCATCCATCCATCCATCCACCATCCATCATCCATCCATCCATCCATCATCCATCCATCCATCCATCCATCCATCCATCATCCATCCATCATCCATCCATCATCCATCCATCCATCCATCCATCCATCCATCCATCATCCATCATCCATCCATCCATCATCCATCCATCATCCATCCATCCATCCATCCATCCATCATCCATCATCCATCATCCATCCATCCATCATCCATCCATCATCCATCATCCATCATCCATCCATCCATCATCCATCCATCATCCATCCATCCATCATCCATCCATCATCCATCCATCATCCATCCATCATCCATCCATCATCCATCCATCCATCCATCCATCCATCCATCCATCCATCCATCCATCATCCATCCATCCATCATCCATCCATCCATCCATCCATCCATCATCCATCCATCCATCCATCCATCATCCATCCATCCATCCATCATCCATCCATCCATCATCCATCCATCATCCATCCATCCACCATCATCCATCCATCCATCCATCCATCCATCCATCCATCCATCCATCCATTCATCCATCCATCCATCCATCATCCATCCATCATCCATCCATCATCCATCCATCCATCCATCCATCCATCCATCCATCCATCCATTCATCCATCATCCATCCATCATCCATCTATCATCCATCCATCATCCATCCATCCATCATCCATCCATCATCCATCCATCATCCATCCATCATCCATCATCCATCCATCCATCATCCATCCATCCATCATCCATCCATCATCCATCCATCATCCATCATCCATCCATCCATCATCCATCCATCCATCATCCATCCATCATCCATCCATCCATCCATCATCCATCCATCCATCATCCATCCCGTGCTCTCCTGGCTGCTCCAGGTTTGGGAAGGGCTGTGAGCCACTCACACCTTTTATCTGCTCCTGTCAACAAACACGGCTGTGCCCTGGCAGAGCAGTGGATCCTGACTAGGAGGGAACACTTTGATCCAGGAAACGCTTTGATCCCTCCTGTGAATCAGATGCTGCTGATTAGCTGTAAAAATAGAGCAATTATCGGCACATTTCACGTGGTGTGGCTGTGCCACACGGGCTGTCCCTGCGCCAGCTGTGCCTGCCACACCTCAGGGAAAACTGACAGGACACGGAATTCAACATAATATCAAGTTCAACTCAGTATGAAACTTAACTGAATATTAAAATCAACTCAGTCCTGTCATTCTCAATTTCTCAATTTTTTGGACCAGCGTATCCTGGAAAAGGAACTTTTGGCTTTGAGAGGCTTTCCACAAACAGGGTTTTTGGTTTTGTTTTGTTTTAAACCCTTTGATGTAATTACATCCTGGCAAAGATTCAGAAGCATTTCTGGCTGCTGGAGGAGGACAGGTCTGGTCCCGCAGGCTGAGCATCTCAGGATGTCCCTCCTCACTGCCCAGAGCACATCCCCGAGGCTGCCACGGTGGGGTGGCTGCACCAGGGTGGAGCAGGAGGAGCTCTGAGCATTGCTGGCCTCCAGATCCCTGCACACCACCAGTCCTGCAGGGCTCAACCTGACACTTCTCCAGCCACTCAGAGTGGATCGAGCACAGGAGGTTCAGGTCCATCCCAGCTCTCTTAGCAGATCCAATCATGGCCTGATCTCAGCTGCAGGTCTCTCCTGGCTGTGGGTGAAGATAAACATCTCCAGAGAGTGATTCAGTGCTGTGTGACTGGCAGGGCAGAGCCAGCACTGGGTCCTGGCTGGCAGGAGCACACTGGGGTAGGACGGGAACAGCTCCTGAGTATTTGCTGGATGGGACAATCAGTCCTGGATGTTCCTGAGCCCTGTGATTAACTGCAGCCTCCAAACAGCATCACTGAGAGGAGCAAATAAAGGATTCTGGAAATTGTTAGCATTTCTTGAATCCCAATTGCAGCCTTGGGATTGGGAATCCCAGTTGAAAGCCCTTGGGACACTGAGCCACAAACAGGGAGGGAGGAAGGAAGGGTGATGCAAATGTCCCCAGGGATTCTGCCCACAAACCAGGTGAGGAACCAGGGTGGCTCCAGGCAGGTGGGTACAGCATAAAACCCATCCCTGGATGGTTCCTGAAGAACCAGCTTCCCATGGGCACAAAACTCCTCAGCAGGTTCCAGACCCCAATGTCTGAGACAGGTGTTTAGGAAATCTCTCCTGGTGCTCCATGGAAAAGCTCTGGGCCCATAGGATCTGCCTCAGGGTGTGAGGGTTCCAGGTGCAGAAATGTTACCTGACTCCTCCAGGGGAAGCTGCAGCCCTGGTTGGGGCTTTCCAGTGCCTCAGGGAGCAGAGAGGGACAGCCAGAACATTGTGGCAGCATCCTCAGCATCCTGCAGCCGGGTGGGATGGGTGCCCCTGCTCCAGCCAGGAGTTCCATGGAAATCCAGCACCCCTGGGATCACTAGGGGTTGTGAGATGGGGCCTGGCATCCCTGAAAGTTGTCCTGGAAATGGGCATCTTCCTTGGAAAGGCCCCTGCCCCTGAGCAAGACCCACAGCTGTGTTTCCTCCCCAGCAATCTGTGGGCTGGAATTTGCTGTGGATCTGGGGAAACTGGGTTTGATCTGAGCTGATGTTTCAAGGTTCTGCTTCAGAGGCAGAGCAGGGATGTTCTCTGGTGGAAATACACACAGCTAGGCAGGAATCTCCAAGACAAAATTCTTGGCCTGAAATCTCTACATTCTTCCGTAGGGTTGAGGCTCTGAATTCATTTATCTATGTGAAAAAACAATGTTCTCATCTCTGTTTTGCCCAGGTGAATGTGACCCACATTCCCCAAAAGCCAAGGACCCACAAGAGAAGTCACATTCTTGTGGCATTTAAAAATTTGCCCAAAGCAAGGAATAAGAGCTGGGACTTAACAGAGCTCCTGGA